>NC_088413.1:66076257-66221257 GCF_034236695.1 Oncorhynchus nerka
TTCCACATTTTGTTACGTTACAGCCTTATTCTAAAATTGATTAAATAAATAAACATCCTTATCAATCTATACATAATGACGAAGTGAAAACAGGTTTTTAGAAATGTTTGCAAATGTATAAAAAAATAAACTGAAATACCTTATTTACATAAGTATTCAGACCCTTTGCTGTGAGACTCGAAATTGAGCTCCGGTGCATCCCGTTTCCATTGATCATCCTTGAGATGTTTCTACAACTTGGAGTCCACCTGGGGTAAATTCAATTGATTGGACAAGATTTGAAAAGGCACACACCTGTCTATATAAAGGTCCCACAGTTGACACTGCATGTCAGAGCAAAAACTATGCCATGAGGTCGAAGGAATTGTCCGTAGAGCTCCGAGACAGGATTGTGTCGAGGCACAGATTTGGGGAAGGGTACCAAAAAAATGTCTGCAGCATTGAAGGTCCCCAAGAACAAAGTGGTCTCCATCATTCTTAAATGGAAGAGGTTTGGAAACACCTAGACTCTTCCTAGAGTTGGCCGCCCGGGCAAACTGAGCAATCGGTGGAGAAGGGCCTTGGTCAGGGTGGTGACCAAGAAAGGTCCCTCTGACAGAGCTCCAGAGTTGATCTGTGGAGGTGGGAGAACCTTCCAGAAGGACAACCATCTCTGCAGTACTCCACTAATCAGGCCTTTATGGTAGAATGGCCAGAGGGAAATCACTCCTCAGTGAAAGGCACATGACAGCCCGTATGGAGTTGCCAAAAGGCACTTAAAGGACTCTCAGGCCATGAGACACAAGATTCTCTGGTCTGATGAAACCAAGATTGAACTATTTGGCCTGAATGCCAAGTGTTACATCTGGAAAAAACCTGGCACCACCCCTACAGTGAAGCATGGTGGTGGCAGCATTATGCTGTAGGGAGGTTTTTCAGTGACAGGGACTGGGAGACTAGTCAGGATCGAGGCAAAGATGAACGGAGCAAAGTACAGAGAGATCCTTGATGAAAACCTGCTCCAGAGTGCTGATGACCTCATACTGGGCAAAGGTTCACCTTCCAACAGGACAACGACCCTAAGCACACAGCCAAGACAATGCAGGAGAGGCTTCGGGACAGGTCTCTGAATGTCCTTGAGTGGCCCAGCCAGAGCCCGGGCAGGAACCCAATCGAACATCTCTGGAGAGACCTGAAAATAGCTGTGCAGCAACGCTCCCCATCCAACCTGACAGAGCTTGAGAGGATCTGCAGAGAAGGATGAGAGAAACTCCCCAAATACAGGTGTGCTAAGCTTATAGCGTCATACCCCCAAAAAACTTGTCTGTAATCGCTGCCAAAGGTGCTTCAACAAAGTAGAGTAAAGGGTCTGAATACTTATCACATTTACATATTTCAGCTTTTTATTTGTAATAAATTTGCAAAAATTTAAAAAACGTTTTTAATTCATTTTAGAATAGGGTTGTAATGTAAAAAATGTGGCAAAAGTCAAGGAGTCTGAATACTTTTCGAATGCACTATATATGTGGAATCTTTCACAATACAAGAATTGTACTCCTGATCTTCCCAAGATGCCCCAACTGTACTACGAAGTGTGTGTTAGTGTGAATAGTCACCTGAGGGCCAGATGGAAGGGGACAGTGACAGTGCGTAGCGCTCCAGTAGCAGGGTCAAACAGACACACCTGCTGTGTGTGGAGCAGCCAGCCCTGACTAGTCACACTGTTCACCCCCATCAGCCGGTAGCCTGCATACAGCAACCTGACACATACACACATAGGAGAGAAGGAAATGGTTACTGGTTAAAGTAGTTCAAATGTTTTAGAAACATACGATTAGAACTGTGTGTGTGTGTACCTGCAGTGTTTCCCTACAGTGAAGGCTCCTACTCTGGGCCCCTGCTGTGTGCCCCACACCTCCAGGATGCCTCTCCTGGGTGCATAGATGACCAGGAACTGGGCGTGGCGCCGAGGGAGGGGCGCAGAGGGTGAGGACTCGCGCTCGCCCCGCCCCTCAGACACCTGTACCCAACCCAGCTGGGCATCCCGGTATCCTGGGAAAACACAGAAGTAGGTTATTATAACTAGATAAATAAGTAGGGCCTTTTTCCAAGTCAAACACTAGACCCTACTCAACATTAGCTGTCTATATACTAAACCAGATCATTCATTTGCTGATGAGTTGGGCTGTGATGATACCAGTATTGCAATATTTTTTCCATGGAAAAAAATGAAAACAAGAAGCAGACCAAACTCTTTGGTCCTTTAAAAACCTGCTATATGTTGAATATTGTGTACTAAATCTTGGAAATAAATTAATGTGACTCTGGATGACATGATGATGTTTGTTTCCAACATTAGCCCTGTTTTCATATTTTGTTTTCTTGCCACGATACTAATGATACTGATATCGTTCCGGCCCTACTGTTGAGTGTTGAAGGGAGAATTCTCTTTCACCCTTCCACATGCGGATAGCTATGCCTCTCCCCACGTCAAGCAGCGTGACCCTGCCGAAGTCATCTGTGACCCCAGCCAGAGTGTTACAGGGGGACAGACAGATGAACTCCCCGTGGCGCCGCGAGTCTGGGAGACCAAACCTGAGGGCGGGACACGAGAGGGAGGAAGGAGTTTGGGCTATGCAATCAGTTAAGTGAGAAATGTAAAAAAAAAAATTTTAAAAAAAAAAAAAGGCTAATTGATTAATGTTAAAGTAAATAAAAAGATAACTTGGCAATTTGACTGCGTAGATTGCATGTGCAGCACAAACAGTTCCCTAGTTCTTCTGACAAAAGGGATGGTGTTGGTCACCTGACTGCCATGGGCGTGGCTGGCTCCACCTTGGGCTTCTGTTTCTGAGTTGGCTCCTCCTCACTCTGTTTCTTCCAGCCCAGCCACCCACTGACGAGAGAGCGAAAGAGATCAGTGCGAAAGAAAGGCCAGATAGGAGAGACAGAGAGAAGGGGAGAGAAAGAGTGCAGAAAGAAAGGAGCCATGCAGAAGACAGACAGAGGGAGAAGAGGGAGAGGACATACAGAGTTATAATTCATTAGTTGTCAGGGAAGAGAGGCTATATATCAGTGTATTGATGTTGCTGCTTTGTGTCCTGTGTGGCTGTATCAGAGGTAGCATGGCTTAGTGAAGGCCCCAGCCGTATCAACACACCCACACACAGCACCACAGGGAATACTCACCATGATTAAAGGGAGCAGGAGGCCAAGATACTGACAACCGGGAAAAGACTCATACATACAATCACCAAGAAAAACACACACGCACCTGGCGGCGCTGAACAAGGCCGATGTGAGTTTGCTCGCCACAGCCAGAGCCACATGGGAGAGGAGAGGCTGGGAGCTACCCTGGAGAGAGATAAAAACAATATTTTATGACTGGACATTTTCGTGCTGATTTGGTAGAAATCTCCGCTCTGTTTACAGCAGGGGTGGGAAAAATAAGGCAATCCAGTCGGCGGAAGATTTGAGTAAAAACAATTTTTGGGGGTGGGGGGTAAACTATTTTAGGTTAAAATAACACTACAGGCTAGATAGAAAGTATGTCGAAATTATAATGGACCTTTATAAATGTTCAAATAACTGCCCTTTTTCAAAATAACGTCCCTCTGAATTCAGAAATCCTGATGTGGCCCACGAGCCAAAATTATTGCCCATCTCTGCTCTAGAGGGAATATAAATGTCAAAAATCACTGCTACTGGTCTGAACTAATGCCGACTGTGCTTACTTCTTAAAGAGTAACTACCGATCTCTCAAGGAGATAAATAGACAGGCATGAGGTGAAGAAAAAGATGGACAAACACACACCTCAATGGCATAGTAGAAGCCTGTGTAGGGTCCTCCCCCCACAGTTATGTACTGACTCATGGCGGGGGGGCTGCCCTTCACAGAGGCATGGAAACCCCCCAGGATAGACGCATTCTTCATCTGGTCAAACACACACAGCGTCATTATACCTGACAAGGGAGGGAGGGGCGGAGAGAGAGAGTACCGTTATAATGGAGAACATAGCTACACTTTCACTGTCTGTCAACCAGAATCCATGATCTTCTTCAACTTCTGCTCACCGTGCACCTGTCCTCCTGCCCCTCTCCCTGTCCTCCTGCCCAACTCCCTGTCCTCCTGCCCCTCTCCCTCCAGCCCCCCCCCATCCACTCCCTGTGCCCCTCCACCCATCTGACCCTCCCTCCTCGACTCTCTCACCCACGCTGCTGTGGTCTACGATGGTGTCCATATCCTGTAGACCCCACTTCTTATAGGCCAGAGGAGGAGGATGGACCACCTCACTGCCTGCTGCCGCTGCTGAGGGGGCGAGTAGGGAGAGAGAGAGAGGTAAAGACACAGAAAGTTAGGAATAATGAGTAAGAGAAGGGGTTTGGAGAAAGAGGTTAAGGAAGTGAGGGTTGCCAGAGAAATAGGAGATGAAGGAAAGAGTTGAGTAAATGGTGTGGAATGACTAAATCACCTCAAGCCACAATACACAAAATATACCCCCAAAAATACTACATGTACTACCCTAAGTGTCAAATACTAGCTTTTGTGCGTGTGTCAGTACCTGCATCCTTTCTGGCGAACTCTGTCAACCCAGCCAGCAAATAGAGAACATGGTTCTATTAAACATCATGTAACCTTTATAGCACAATTACTATGGTACTGCAACTAGTTTTACAACTACGAACATTAACCTACAGCGCTGTGAAAAAGTATTTCCCCCTTGCTAATTTTCTCTACTGTTGCATTTTTTTATACTGAATGTTATCAGATCTTTAACCAAAACCTAATTTTAGATAAAGGGAACCTGAGTGTACAAATAACACAACAATGACATACATATTTTACAAACAAAGTTATGCAACACACAATGCCCCTGTGTGTAATTGCCTTACACTCAATAACGGTTTGTGCCACCTTTAGCTGCAATGACTCCAACCAAACGGTTCCTGTAGTTGTTGATCAGTCTCTCACGTCACTGTGAAGGAATTTTGGCCCAGTCTTCCATGCAGAACTGCTTTAACTCAGTGACATATGTGGGTTTTCAATCATAAACTGCTCGTTTCAAGTCCTACCACAACATCTCAATAGGGATTAGGTCTAGACTAGGCTATTCCAAATGTGTTGCTTTTTAACCATGTTCATGTAGACTTGAATGTGTGTTTTTGGATCATTGTCTTGCTGCATGACCCAGCTGCCCTTCAGCTTACAGACGGATGGCCTGACATTCTCCTGTAGAATTCTCTGATACAGAGCAGAATTCATGGTTCCTTCTATTCAGGCAAGTTGTCCAGGTCCTAAGGTAGCAAAGCATCCTCAAACCATCACACTACCACCACCATGATTTACCGTTGGTATGGCAACACAGTGCCATCACTAACACAGAGAGGCTGCTGCCTACATACAGACTTGAAATCATTGGCCACTTTAATAAATGGATCACTAGTCACTTTAATAATGCCACTTTAATAATGTTTACATATCTTGCATTACTCATCTCATATGTAAATACTGTATTTTATACCATCTATTGCATCTTAGCCTATGCCACCCTGTCATTGCTCATCCATATATTTATACTTATACTTATTCCATTCCTTTACTTAGATTTGTGTGTACAATGTATTTTTTGCGGAATTGTTAGATTACTTGTTAGATATTGCTGCACTGTCGTAACTAACTGTGGAATGCAGTTTTTGGTTTTCGCCAGACATAATGGGACTCATCTCATCCAAAAAGTTGACTCAAGATGGCCAAAAAGCACCTGGAAACACCTGGATGATCATCAAAACTCTAGGATGAATATTCTATGGACAGATAAGTAAAAAGTATATGTTTTTGGAAGACATGGGTCCCATTATGCCTGGCGAAAGCCAAACACTGCATTCCACAGTAAAAACCTTATACCAATGGTCAAGAATACATTCTGCTCTGTATCAGAGAATTCTATAGGAGAATGTCAGAGCATCTGTCTGTGAGCTGAAGCTGAAGGGCAGCTGGGTCATGCAGCAAGACAATGATCCAAAACACACAGTCAAGTCTACATGAAAATGATTAGAAAGTAACAATTTTGAAGTTTTGAAATGGCTTAGTCAAAGTCCAGACTAGAGGTCGACCGATTATGATTTTTCAACACCGATACCGATTATTGGAGGACCAAAAAGGCCGATTAATCGACGATTTAATAAAATAAAAAAATTGTAATAATGACAATTACAATAATACTGAATGAACACTTATTTTAACTTAATATAATACATCAATAAACATCGATTTAGCCTCAAATAAATAATGAAACATGTTCAATTTGGTTTAAAAAATGCCAAAACAAAGTGTTGGAGAAGTAAAAGTGCAATATGTGCCATGTAAAAAAGCTAATGTTTGAGTTCCTTGCTCAGAACATGAGAACATATGAAAGTTGGTGGTTCCTTTTAACATGAGACTTCAATATTCCAAGGTAAGAGGTTTTAGGTTGTAGTTAATATAGTATTTATAGGACTATTTCTCTCTATACCATTTGTATTTCATATTCCTTTGACTATTGGATGTTCTTATAGGCACTATAGTATTGCTAGTGTAACAGTATAGCTTCCGTCCCTCTCCTCGCCCCTACCTGGGCTCGAACCAGGAACACATCGACAACAGCCACACTCCAAGCAGCGTTACCAATCGCTCCACAAAAGCTGCGAACCCTTGCAGAGCAAGGGGAACAACCACTCCAAGTCTCAGACCGAGTGACGTTTGAAACGCTATTAGCGCGCACCCCGCTAACTAGCTAGCCATTTCACATTGGTTACACCAGCCATTAGGCTGATAGGCTTGAAGTCATAAACAGTGCTGTGCTTGCGAAGAGCTGCTGGCAAAACGCACTAAAGTGCTGTTTGAATGAATGCTTACGAGCCTGCTGGTGCCTACCATCGCTCAGTCAGACTGCTCCATCAGTCATAGACTTAATTATAACATAACACACAGAAATATGAGCATTTGGTCATTAATATGGTCAAACCCGGAAACTATAATTTTGAAAACAAAATGTTTATTATTTCAGTGAAATACGGGACCGTTCGGTATTTTATCTAACGGGTGACATCCATCAGTCTAAATATTCTTGTTACATTGCACAACATTCAATGTTATGTCATAATTACGTAAAATTCTGGCAAATTAGTTCGCAATGAGCCAGGCAGCCCAAACTGTTGCATATACCCTGACTCTGCGTGCAATGAACGCAAGAGAAGTGACACAATTCCACCTGGTTAATATTGCCTGCTAACCTGGATTTCTTTTAGCTAAATATGCAGGTTAAAAAAATATATACTTCTGTGTATTGATTTTAAGAAAGGCATTGGTGTTTATGGTTAGGTACAGTCGTCCAATGATTGTGCTTTTTTTCGCAAATGCGCTTTTGTTAAATCATCCCCCAGCGTTGCATCGATTATATGCAACACAGGACACGCTAGATAAACTAGTAATATCATCAACCATGTGTAGTTATAACTAGTGATTATGATTGATTGATTGTTTTTTATAAGATACGTTTAATGCTAGCTAGCAACATATCTTGGCTTCTACTGCATTCATGTAACAGGCAGGCTCCTCATGGAGTGCAATGAGAGACAGGTGGTTAGAGCGTTAGACTAGTTAACAGTAAGGTTGCAAGATTGGATCCACTGAGCTGACGAGGTGAAAATCTGTCGTTCTGCCCCTGAACAAGGCAGTTAACCCACCGTTCCTAGCCAATCATTGAAAATAAGAATGTGTTCTCAACTGACCTGCTTAGTTAAATAAGGGTATAAAATAAAAGGTATAAAATATATATATATATATATATATATAAAAAAAATCGGCGCCCAAAAATACCGATTTCCGATGGTTATGAACACTTGAAATCGGCCCTAATTAATTGGTCAGTCCGATTAATCGGTCGACCTCTAGTCCAGACCTAATCCCAATTGAGATGTTGTGGCAGGACTTTAAACGAGCAGAAAATTAATCCACAGCCAAAAATTAATCCACAGCAATGTGAGAGACTGATCAACAACTACAGGAAGCACTTGGCTGCATTCATTGCAGCTCAAGGTGGCACAACCAGTTATTGAGTGTAGGGGGGCAATGACTTCTTCACACAGGGGAATTGGGTGTTTCATGTTAATTAAATAAATAAAATAAGTATCAATTTTTTGTTATTATTTGTAAACTCAGGTTCCCTTTATCTAATATTAGGTTATGGTTGAAGATCTGACAACTTTCAGTATCAAAGATTATTTATTTTAAATCGAGAAAATTACTTCTAATTTGCTGTCAAAAAGGGGAAAAGCCTTTTTGACAGCACTGTACCTCTACTGCTACTACAGTACCTCGACAGACACAAAACACACACACACAGAGCAGTACCTCGACAGACACAAAACACACACACACAGAGCAGTACTTTGACAGACACAAACACACACACACAGAGCAGTACCTCGACAGACACAAAACACACACACACAGAGCAGTACTTTGACAGACACAAAACACACACACACAGAGCAGTACCTCGACAGACAAAACACACACACACAGAGCAGTACCTCGACAGAAAAAAACACACACACGGGAGCAGTACCACGACAGACACAAAACATACACACAGAGCAGTACCTCGAGCCACCTGGTTTCTGCAGGCGCGTAGAGACTGAAAGAGACTGAAGCCATCAATAGTGACCAGGGCTGCTGGGTAAAGAATGCTCAGCTCCTCATGCTAAGAGAGAGAGAGAGAGTGAGAGAGCGAGAAATTCATAAATACAAAGTGTCATGAAAAGAACCTTGATACCCAGGCCCAGACAGCTATCAGTGTTTTGGTGTGTGCTACAGCCGTACCTGCTCGGTGACACCAGGGTGGCGGGGGATCTCGTAGGTGCGACACTTGAGCCTCAGGACAGGATCCTCATTCAACAGCTGGGCTAGGAGTAGGACCCCACTCTGACAAAAACACACAAAACACCACTGTTAGAATAACATTAACACACCAGCCAGACTTCCAGGTAACAAGTCAATACTGCTGTACTGCACCTCTGTGTAGAAGCGAACATAACCAGATGAGAAGCCCACTACAATACAAGTCCAGTCTGGCCGACCTGTGGAACTCCTGAACACACACACACAGACAGACAGAGTTAATACTTATCATTAGAACACAAACCTACATACACATTGATATGTACACACAAGTGATCATACATGGAGGATGGACACACACACAGACAGTGTCGTACATACTAGATGGCTTACCTTTTCTGGCTGGCCAGAGGTATACAGATGACACTGCTCACACTCTCCCTGTAAAGAGGCAGGCACGCACACACACACAGTCGATATGTATACTTTTACAATGTAAGTAATAATGAACTTGCCGTGTCAATAAAGTAAATTGAATTTAATTGAATCTAATCTTGACTTCTTTCTGTGTCCTTTCCTTTCCTCACATTCTCTCAGTCTAACCTCCTCTCTCATTCATCCATTCATCTCTTCCCGCTCCTCCTCCGTTCTCTTCCCTCCCCTCCTCCGTTCTCTCCCCCTCCTCCGTTCTCCCCTCCCCTCCGTCCCCCCTCCGTCCCCTCCGTTCTCCCCCCCTCCTCCTCCGTTCTCTTTCCCCCCTCCTCCTCCGTCTCTTTCCCCCTCCTCCTCCGTTCTCTTTCTCCCCCTCCTCCGTTCTCTTCCCCATCCCTCCGTCTCTTTCCTCCTCCTTCTCTTTCCCCCTCCTCCTCCGTTCTCCCCCTCCTCCCTCCTCCGTTCTCTTCCTCCTCTTCTCTCCTCCCCCTCCTCCGTTCTCTCCCCCCTCCTCCATTCCCCCCCTCCTCCTCCCCCTTCCTCCATTCTCTTCCCCCCTCCTCCTCCATTCTCTTCCCCCCTCCTCCTCTTCCCCCTCCTCCGTTCTCTTCCCCTCCTCCTCTTCCCCTCCTCCGTTCTCTCCCTCCTCCGTTCTCTTCCCCTCCTCCTTCTCTTCCCCTCCTCCGTTCTCTTCCCCTCTCCTCCGTTCTCTTCCCCCTCCTCCGTTCTCTTCCCCTCCTCCGTTCTCTTCCCCCCCTCTCTCCCCCTTCCCCCTCCTCCGTTCTCTTCCCCCCTCCTCCTCCATTCTCTTCCCCCCCTCCTCCTCCGTTCTCTTCCCCCCTCCTCCGTTCTCTTCCCCCCCTCCTCCCCGTTCTCTTCCCCCGCCTCCTCCCCGCTCCCTCCCGCTCCTCCGTTCTCCCTCCCGCTCCTCCTCCGTTCTCCCCCCGCTCCTCCTCCGTTCTCTTCCCCCCCCTCCTCCTCCGTTCTCTTCCCCCCTCCTCCGTCCTCTCCCCCTTCCTCCGTTCTCCCCCCTCCTCCGTTCTCTCCCCCCTCCTCCGTTCTCTCCCCCCTCCTCCGTTCTCTTCCCCCCCCTCCTCCTCCGTTCTCTTCCCCCTCCTCCTCCGTTCTCTTCCCTCCTCCTCCCGTTCTCTTCCCCTCCGTCTCTCCCCCGTTCCTCCCCCGTTCTCCCCCCCGCTCCTCCTCCGTTCTCCCCCCCCTCCTCCTCCGTTCTCTTCCCCCCTCCTCCGTTCTCTTCCCCCCTCCTCCTCCGTTCTCTTCCCCCTCCTCCCCCGTTCTCTTCCCCCCTCCCCCGTTCTCCCTCCCGCTCCTCCTCCGTTCTCCCTTCCCCTCCGTTCTCCCCCCCGCTCCTCCTCCGTTCTCTTCCCCCTCCTCCTCCGTTCTCTTTCCCCCCTCCTCCGTTCTCTCCCTCCGTTCTCTTCCCCCCTCCTCCTCCGTTCTCTTCCCCCTCCTCCCTCCGTTCTCTTCCCCCTCCTCCTCCGTTCTCTTCCCCCTCCTCCGTTCTCTTCCCCCTCCGTTCTCTTCCCCCCCTCCGTTCTCTTCCCCCCCTCCCTCCCCCCTCCTCCTCCGTTCTCTTTCCCCTCCTCCTCCGTTCTCCCCCTCCTCCGTTCTCTTCCCCCCTCCTCCTCCGTTCTCTTCCCGCTCCTCCCCGTTCTCTTCCCGCTCCTCCCTCTGTTCTCCCCCCTCTCCCCCTCTGTTCTCCCTCTGTTCTCCCCCTCCTCCCTCTGTTCTCTTCCCTCTGTTCTCCTCCCTCCCTCTGTTCTCTTCCCCCCTCCTCCGTTCTCTTCCCCCCGTTCTCTCCCCCTCCTCCCTCTCTCCCTCCCCACTCCTCCTTCTGTTCTCTCCAACCCCTCCTCCCCCCGTATTCCCCCCCGTTCTCTCATTCCCTCCTCCCCCTGTTCTCTCACCCCTCCTCTGTGCTGAGAGTTCCACTCCAGGACACAGCCAGGGTCATCTCCTCTCGGCCGCCATCATCTGTCCGCCACTTCGCTGCAAGAAAGAGGAGACAATGTCAACACACACCCCGCCAACAGCAGTGTATGTGTCATTGGGGAGATGTTTATGTATTTGAGGACATTGACTTTGTTTCATGTAGCTTTAATAAGGGTAGGGTAGAGAGAATTTGTGTGTACATTAACATGCGTGTCTGTGTTTTGGGACACATACCTGAGAGGAACACAGCCTTGTGGTCTTTGGCAACCACCATCAGGTCTGAGCAGGGAGACAGAGAAACCACACAGTCCTGCAGCCAGGGGGCACTCCCTGCAGCACTGTCCTCCTCCACCCCCTAAGGAACACAACAACAGGACCACACCTTATAGATCACAGAGGGCTATGGAAGGGTGCTATCTGATTTAGGCTAGTCTTCAGCTAAAGAAGATAAATAGTGTAAGAGACAGACAAACTGACCGTGGTGGTGCCACTGCCATCTTCTTTGGCCTCAGGGTTATCCCATGACCCCCAGTCTGAGTCGTCCCAGGCCAGCTCATTCTCTGAGCGAGAGAGATCAATCACAACTATTAGGTGGTGCAATCCAGAGTCAATTGTCAGTTAAAATGTTAGTGGTTCTTTGTAACTCAGCTGGTAGAGCATGGTGCTTTTAATGCCAGGGCAGTGGGTTTGATTCCTGGGACCACCCATAAGTAAAATGTGTGCACACATGACTAAGTCGCTTTGGATAAAAGTGTCTGCTAAATGGCATATATTATTATTATTATTATTATTATTATAATAGTTAGGCTATAAAGCTAAACATTTATTAAAATCAGGTGATGCATGATACACACATCTTTGGACTGGCAGGGGCAAACTAACAAAGAAGGCGGAGAGAAAGCTGAGCATCAAGTACAAGAGACCTCCCCCGACCCAAAGAGAGAAGGGATGAAGTTGGTGGGGGGGGAAGGAAAGAGATTAACAGAACTCGCATTGACAGTGGGACTCCTGTTGACATAGTCTGACTGCAACATCCATGTACAATGGCTCAGGGCTTTGAGTATGTGTATGTATGCTTATGTGTGTGAGTGTGTGTCTTCCTTTGTCCAGCATCATGCGGTAATCTGTTCAAGCGCCCTCCTGTAGGATGACTCATATGACAAAGGGCAAATCCCCCCTCCTTCCTCCCTCTTTCCATCTTCATCTGCCTCCCGCTGGTACTGCAGCTCTCCAGGTCTCACCTGCACTACACTTTGCGCTCATCAACTGCTATAATCTCTAATTCTATTATTCATGATGTGACAGGTCAAAGATTTAAAGAGACATAGGAATACGTGCATTCTTTACACTCCCTGGTATTTGTAGCACTTAGATCACTGGAACAAAATTTGCGACTTGAGTTGTCAGAGAGTTGTCAGATTCTGCAGGCATGAGATGACAAGTGACGTAGCCCATAGAACAAATTACAGTCTAATTTCAACTGGATTGTCAACAACAAGTTGTGCAATTTGTGAACCATTATTTGGTCTCAATTTTTTTTACACACACTTTATATAAGTCTATAGCAAATTTTGCTGTTTGTATACCTCGTCTCTTTTTTCAAAGCAATCAAACAAGTCGGTCATAACCAGCAATTTAGCTCGCCCAGAGCTGAGCGTTAGCTAGTTAACTTACCGGTTTTCTTGTCCCCCAAAGAAGGGTTGTTTTGCTGGTTCTGGAACAAGAACTCCCGGACTGCTTTGAGTTCTTGGACCCGGCAGAACTCGAGCAGGCAGCAGGACATTTCGACCCCGTCCCGACGAGGCAGAGGGGATACAGGGAATTAGCCAGCTAAGCTAACGTTAGCTGGCAGCTGCAGTCCAACGGGGAAACAACAACGTTGCAGTATGATGAAGTTAGCGCTAATCAAGAAGACAAGACTCCTCAGGGATCCTTTGCGTTGAAATATGTATCGTTTCCATGAATGTTAGTAAACAAATACATGTACAAAGGTGTTGCTGTCAGTGGATTTCGTTAATATTTGCACCGTTTCAACCCTTTACTTCAAGTGTTTTGGTGATGACCAATGACTGACTGTATTGCGATGACACATCGCTAACCATAAAATACAATCTCGAGGCACTTTTACAGAGACGATTTCGTGTACGTCGCCCTCTATGGCTCAGGAAGGCAGGTTCAACAAATAAAATTGAGCTTTGTTCAAGGTCAGCAAAGGTTGACAATTCAACACAGCAAAAAACGCCTACCCTTCAGGCTTGAATCGATAATTACATTGGTGCCAGTATAATAATAATATGTGAAATCTATTGGTGCTGCCTTTTCACACGGGGTTTAAACCTGGGATGCATCTTGAGAGGACCGCACCGGCTTTTGCATAATATGAACCGTGTACTGTTCTTGAATGCACCAGAAGCCTGCGAACATTTCACTGCGCAAACCATAGAACAAACGGCATTTGTTATGACTCTGACATTATCAAACTCGTTTTAATTTGCTGTTCATGCCATTTGATTTTTCCACGTTGGATGTAACAAAACGTCATACATAATGATGATAAACAGCTTGTCCTAGTTTATCGCTTTTGATACAATGTAACTCTTCGTCCTGAGTGTTCGAAACAGCGGCTTGCTGGAGTGGACAGCTTCTTACTTCCTGATGTATGTTTCAACAGCGAATGGAAATTATTATGGAGGGGTTGTGCAACCCAGTTTGTGGCATGAAATATCTAGCGCTGCAACATGAAAATAAATCATGTGTCTAAATAACTGACTGGTCAGTTTAACGGCAGACAGTATGCTAATACAGTCTGTTTTATTCTAGCTTGCTCTGCGGAATCCTTACAGCCTTCAAGATGCTTGAGACTCCTCCTGGCTATCCCTTCGAAGAGATAGAATATGAGGACATAGAAGTTGAAGAGGTAAGTGTCGTATGATTAGCTGCCTATAGTACCAAACAATTCGCCTTTTGTGAGGGGAAATTACAGTAACCTTGTTGAATAGAAGTTTAGTGTTGTGATCATCCATGCCACTTCTGTGTCAGTTTCAACTATGGAGCCAAGATAGGCTACCTCTTTCAAAACACCAGCAGTATCTAATGATTTTTATAAACGGGGTGGTTCAAGCCCTGAATGCTGATTGGCTGACAACCATGGCATATCAGACCGTATACCACGGGTATGACAAAGCATTTATTTTTACTGCTCTAATTAGTTGATAACCAGTTTATAATAGCAGTAAGGCACCTCGTGGGTTTGTGATATATGGCTAATACACCACGGCTATGGGCTGTGTCCAGGCACTCCGCCCAGGCACTCCGCGTTGTGTTGTGCTTAAGAACAGCCATTAGCCGTGGTATATTAGCCATATACCACACTTCCTCTGGCTTTATTGCTTTAGTAGATTATACAGAAAATTACGAGACCGACCACCACTCAGCAACATGTTAGATTATAACCTAGAAGAGGACCCGTTGTCCAGGACTCACAGAAGGGACAGAAATTAAAACACAATTATTTATATACTCACTATTTATATATACCACCTCGTCTCCATCTTGGCACTACCCCACCATTGTAAAAAAATATTTTGGAAGCTATAGAAATGCATTTATTAATGTCTACATTTGTTTTTCCATATTTATTCTATTACAGACACCTTAATGCATAGTTTCAAATTGTACTATGTAAGTTAAACATTAAACAAAATATATAAATATTTTCTTTAACGTATAAAACAAATACAGTACTAGT
Source organism: Oncorhynchus nerka (assembly GCF_034236695.1). Classification (NCBI taxonomy): domain Eukaryota; kingdom Metazoa; phylum Chordata; class Actinopteri; order Salmoniformes; family Salmonidae; genus Oncorhynchus; species Oncorhynchus nerka. The sequence continues at coordinate 66,091,248 of NC_088413.1, forward strand.
TGAAAGTTTAGACATCTACTCATACCAGGGTTTTTCATTATTTTTACTATTTTCTACATTTTCTACATCTTCAGTATTATTCTACAATGTGGGAAATAGTATACAATAAGAAAAGCCCTTGAATGAGTAGGTGTGTCCAAACTTTTGACTGCTACTGTATATTTTTGACCTTGAAACATTTAATTGAAATACTGTAGAATTCCATTCATTCCTATGGATGACTGCTTCTTCTGGCTGCATCAAAGCCTCTCATTGGCCAATACAAAGCATCAGCAAACCAGGGTTTATATACATTATTGTGAAAACACAACATTTTCCTTGAAAGCATGTTACTAGACTAGAGCTGCTGTGTTTTATATGTGTGACATTTGTTTCTTTGTGTTTCTCCAGGTTGTTGGCAGAGGGACATTTGGAGTTGTCTTCAAGGCTAAATGGAAAGGCAAAGATGTGGCCATCAAGACCATAGAGAGTGAATCTGAGAGGAAAGCTTTTGTAGTAGAGGTACAGGAACCTCCTCTCCTTACCTGCTGTAAAGCATGGTTTTTCGTTTAACCCTGTTTTTGGGGGTCTAGTCTATTGTTGAAATAAGTTTTGTTATCCCAATCCCACTAACATTTATGGACTCTTTTGATATTAGGTAGCAGCAGTCAAATGATATCCAGTTACAATGTAAATTAAGCAATACATGAATGTTAAGATGGTGAGATCCGTTTCACTTATCCATGTCTCTTCTTCATCCAGCTCCGCCAGCTTTCCAGAGTAAATCACCCAAATATTGTCAAGCTCTATGGCTCATGTGATAATCCAGTGAGTACATTCAGGAGAGTTGTCTTCTTAGTATGATTTGCCTGGTGTTCAATTATATACTTTAGGCCCATGCGTAATTATTCATTTATTAGTGATTTATTATTCATTTAATAGGTCTACAGATTTTCCTCTATATTAACCCCACCGTTTGCAATCTCATACTCTAAGTGTTTTCCCTTTTTATCAAAATGATTGTGACATTCTCACACAGGTGTGTCTTGTTATGGAATATGCTGAGGGTGGCTCCTTATACAATGGTAAGAAATCAATTCAGCTTCATTTAAACATAGTATTTTCTTTCATGTCATTTCTTAGCTATATCAATAAGTGTATTGTTAGTGCTTCTATTTGCCAACCATAGCTTGAATCCCTCATCTTAGTCGAAGTGCATTTAACAGTGTATCAATCTCCCACTATATTTCTGTCTAGTTCAGTGTGGTGTCTTGTGCAAGGGATTCCTACTGTATGTCATTGTTCAAACATGATCTGTGAGGGTCTGTGCCAGTTAACTCTGTCTGTTCTGTGCGCCCCACCCGACTCTCTCTCTCTCTCTCTCTTGACTGTGTTGTCTGTCCATTCCAAGTGCTGCATGGAGCTGAGCCCCTGCCCCAGTACAGTGCATCCCACGCTATGAGCTGGTGTCTGCAGTGTGCTCAGGGTGTATCCTATCTCCACGCCATGAAACCCAAGGCCCTCATTCACAGAGACCTCAAACCACCCAAGTATGGCCCTTTTGTTTGTGCTGTTGCTTAACTGCCTGTTTCAGGGTTGCAAAATTCCAGGAACTTTCCCAAATTTCCTCAGTTTTCCAGAAATCCTGGTGGGAAGATCCCTGGAATTACGAGGGAATAAGCAGAAAATGCAGGAGTCCTCCAACCAAGATTTCTGGAAAACCAGGGAATTGTGGCAAACTTACCAGAACTTTGCAATCTGTTTACAGTACTTAAAAAAAAATAATATATGGTACCAGTCAAAAGTTTGGACACACCTACTCATTCGAGGGTTTTTCTATATTTTTACTAATTTCTACATTGTAGAATAATAGTGAAGACATCACAATTATGAAATGACACATGGAATCTTGTAGTAACTAAAAATGTGTTTAACAAATCAAAATATATTTGAGATTCTTCAAATTAACCACCCTTTGCCTTGATGACAGCTTTGCGCATTGGCATTCTCTCAACCAGCTTCATGAGGTAGTCACCTGGAATGCATTTCAATTAACAGGTGTGCCTTGTTAAAAGTTAATTTGTGGAATTTATTTCATTAATGTGTTTGAGACAATCAGTTGTGTTGTGACAAGGTAGGTTTGGTATACAAAATATAGCCCTATTTGGTAAAAGACCTAGTCCATTATGTCAAGAACAGCTCAAAAAAGAAAAGTCCATCATTACTTTAAGACATGAAGGTCACTGAATTTGGAAAATTAAGAACTTTTAAAGTTTATTCAAGTGCAGTTCCAAAAACCATCAAACGCTATGATGAAACTGGCTCTCATGAAGACCCAGGAAAGGGTCTGAAAAAGGAAGACCCACAGGAAAGGAAGACCCAGAGATACCTCTGCTGCAGAGGATAAGTTCATTAGAGTTAACTGCACCTCAGATTGCACCTCAAATAAATGCTTCACAGAGTTCCCGTAACAGACACATCTCAACATCAACTGTTCAGAGGAGACTGCGTGAATCAGGCCTTCATGGTCGAACTACTGCAAAGAAACCACAACTAAAGGACACTCATGACTTTCCTGTGCAGATCCGAAGGATCAGGTTACAGTGAGTCAGCTCTACAGCGCCCTCTCTCTCCCACAGAGGGGGAGAGGGATGGAGTTAGGCAGTTTTATGACGGTCGTAAATTAACTCAGCAAAAAAAGAATTTGCCAGTTCTTGCTGTGAGATGGTACCCCACTCTTCCACCAAGGCACCTGCAGGTTCCCGGACATTTCGTGCTCAATGTGATTGACATCCGGGATCTTCGCTGGCCGTGGCAGAACACTGACATTCCTGTCTTGCAAGAAATCACGCACAGAACAAGCAGTATGGCTAGTGGCATTGTCATGCTGGAGGGTCATGTCAGGATGAGCCTGCAGGAAGGGTATCACATGAGGGAGGGGGATCTCTTCCCTGTAACGCACAGCGTTGAGATTGCCTGCAATGACAACAAGCTTAGTCCGATGATGCTGTGACACACCACCCCAGAACCTGACGGACCCTCCACCTACAAATCGATCCCACGCCAGAGTACAGGCCTTGGTGTAATGCTCATTCCTTCAACGATAAACGTGAATCCAACCATCACCCCTGGTGAGACAAAACCGTGACTCGTCAGTGAAGAGCACTTTTTGCCAGTCCTGTCTGTTCCAGCGGCGGTGGGTTTGTGCCCATAGGTGACGTTGTTGCCGGTGATGTCTGGTGAGGACCTGCCTTACGACAGGCCTAGAAGCCCTCAGTCCAGCCTCTCTCAGCCTATTGCGGACAGTCTGAGCACTGATGGAGGGATTGTGTGTTCCTGGTGTAATTCGGGCAGTTGTTGTTGCAATCCTGTATCTGTCCCGCAGGTGTGATGTTCGGATGTACCTACCCTGTGCAGGTGTTGTTACACGTGGTCTGCTACTGCGAGGATTATCAGCTGTCCGTCCTGTCTCCCTGAAAGGGATAAAGAAACCAGTTGTTTGTGTCATCCGTTTCGGGACAGTACCTGAGTAAGTTCACTCAGGTGCTTCGCTATATCACATTTGACATTGTCCGTAAGCTTGAGTTCATTTGCACACAAAAAAATCCTACAATGATGGAAAGACCTGTGTTGTCCTTGTTAATGCAGACAGAAAACAGCTCCAACTTCTTAATCATAGCCTCAATTTTGTCCTGCGCATTGAATATAGTTGTGCAGAGTCCCTGTAATCTGTGTTGTTGTATGTGTCGAACTGCTTTGCTTTATCTTGGCCAGGTCTCAGTTGCAAATGAGAACTTGTTCTCAACTAGCCTACCTGGTTAAATAAAGGTGAGAAAAAAAATACATGTAAAATCCTAAACTCAGCAAAAAAATAATTGATAACCAGCACATATCACATTTCTGTCCCTTGATAACCAGCATATTTCTGTATGTTGTAAAAGCGTTACATGGTCGCTGCCAAGATCATTGTATAATGCAGAAAATACACGAGAGTTCAGGGGCCTTGCTTTTACAAAGTTAACCATTTTCACTGTAGTGTGCAAAACGTCTTTCAAGCTGTCAGGCATTCCCTTGGCCGCAAGAGCCTCTCGATGGATGCGGAAGTTTATCCAAGTGGTGTCGGGAGCAACTGCTTGCACGGGCGTTACCACTCCACTATGTATCCCTGTCATAGTGTCACAATCGCCGTAATCACACTCGGAACAAAGCGCAGCGTGAAATCGGTTCCCCCCAAAGGTGCGGCAAAACCTGACTCTATAGGGGAGGGTCCGGGTGGGCATCTAGCCGGCACAGGTGGCACATCTAGCCGACACAGGTGGCACGAGGATGAGACACAGGACGTACCGGACTGGGAAGGCGCGCTTGAGGCCTAGTGCGTGGAGACGGCATAGCTGATGACACCCACTTCAAGTGACACCCACTTCAAGTGCGAGTAGCAGGCACAGGACGTACCGGACTGGGGAGACATAATGGAGACCTGGTGCGTGGAGCCGGCACAATTGGTACAGAACAGATGACAACCTTCACACAGTGAGTGTGGGGAGCTAGCACAGGATGTACTGGGCTGTGGAGGCGCACTGGAGACCTGGTACGTGGAGCCGGCACAAATTGTACCTGAACGATGACACACTTCGCACGGCGTGTGCGAGGAGCTGGCACAGAACGTACTGGGCTGTGGCGGCGTACTGGAGACCTGGTGCGTGGAGCCGGAACACATGGTACCGGACAGATAACACGCTCCTCAGGACAAGTACAGAGAGCTGACTCAGGTGGCATCAGACTGATAACACGCTCCTTAGGGCGAATGTCGTGCATCATACATCAACACAACAACTCTCTCATTTCTCTCTCCTCCAATTTCTCCCTCTTCTCCCAGAATGGCTCTGGTTCACTCCTCGGCTCCGCCAACCACCCCGTGTGCTCCCCCCCCTCATTTGGGCTTTCTATGTGGCCGCGAACCCCGGCGTTGTCGCTGTCCTCCCTTCTCTCCTTGCGTCTGCTTCCAAGGAAGGCTTTCGTCTCCTGCCATAATTTCCTGGTGGCAGGTAGCCTAGTGGTTAGAGCATTGGGCCAGTAACCAAAATGTTGCTAGATCGAATCCCCGAGCTGACAAGGTAAAAATCTGACTTGCCTAGTTAAATAAAAATAATATGTACAAAAATGGTATCTGTTTGCTTTTATACATGTCTTACTACTCGAAAGTCGTCTTTATTCTCACTCAAACTCCCGTCGCTTATTTTTCAAATTGTCATGTTTCATTGCTGAATGTCTGTGCAAGAATGAAGGTTTCCCGCGAGAGAGTAACGGTTAATGTGAAAGGATGGTAATTATTTGAATAGGCTACCTATATTTGACATTGTGTTGTTATTACACTGAACACTATATGGTTTAATTAGATTTTTGCCAGTGAAACGAGGCTACTCAGGCGAGAAAAAAACTCACCCAAATGTATAGCCCCGTTGGAAAATATAAATATACTGTTTGAAAATGTGAAGGAAAAAAAAACATTAAAAAAAAAAATTTGAATCACATTTTTATTTGGCGTACCCCCAACTGCATTGCACATACCCCAGTTTGGGAATACCTGCTCTAGGGTATCTATTCTAAACAAACAGAGTGAAGACTAAGGCCCACTGAACACCCTGTGGTACACCTCTGGAAGATGCGTTCTATCAGACACTCCGAGACCAACCTACTACAACTACAAAGGACATGGTGACCTCTGGTGGACAACCAGAGACTTTCTGATGAACTACTCTCCACAGACTGATCGAGTGATTTCACCAGAGTGAGACGACAAAGACATACAAGCGTAAATATGTACTTTGTATTTCTAAATCCGAATGAGCGGTTGTTAGGGTGCTAAATATCCACATTTACAATGAGCATATTATTCAACTGTATGTATGATAGTTGAATCCCTTTGTCTCTCCTCCCGCTCTTTCGTTTCCCATCCCCTTTCATTGGGGCGGCAGGTAGCCTAGTGGTTAGAGAATTGGGCCAGTAGCCGAAAGGTTGTTGGATCGAATCCCTGAGCTAACAAGGTAAAAATCTGTCATTCTGCCACTGTTCCCCGGTAGGCTGTCATTTTAAATAAGAATTTGTTTTTAACTGACTTGCCTAGTTTAAAAAAGGTTAAATAAAAAGTAATAAAACATTTTTTTAATTATGTAACCAGCCATCATATCGGGTTAGTCCACTAGGGACTTTTCATTGCATCATGTTAGTAACCAATGAATAATCTATCCTGTGTGTGTTTATGTAATTCTGTGTTATTTATTTAGTTAGTAAATAAATAATTAAGCCAATTTGTGTATCGCTGATTCATCCTGGAGACTAGGGTTGGTGCAGATTTGAAGTCAACAACATTCTGAATGAGACTGATGAGGTAATAATGATAATTAATGGATGACTGGTATAACAACATATTTATATCTGTAGAGTTCATTTGGGAAACGGTAACTCATTAAACAAACTTTCCATGGTGACCCAAGATTGCTAATGAGTTAATTGTTACATGATTAGTTTAAACATCGTAAAAATTAAACATAGTTAATTGATTTGGTAAAATAATCATCATCGCATTAATGGTACTAACGTCACGACAACACCAATAAGAAGAAGAGACTTGCTTGAGCCAAGAAACATGAGCAATGGACATTAGACCGGTGCAAATCTGTCCTTTGGTCCAAATGTGAGATTTTTGGTTAGCCGCCATGTCTTTGTGAGACGCAGAGTAGGTGAACGGATGATCTCTGCATGTGTGGTTCCCACCGTGAAGCATGGAGGAGAAGCTGTGATGGTGTGGGGGTGCTTTGCTGGTGATACTGTCAGTGATTTATTTCGAATTGAAGGCACACTTAACCAGCATGGCTATCACAGCATTTTGCAGCGATACGCCATCCCATCTGGTTTGCACTTAGTGGGGCTGTCATTTGTTTTTTTCAACAGGACAATGACCCAACACACCTCCAGGCTGTGTAAGGGCTATTTGACCAAGAAGGAGAGTGATGAGGGCTGCATCAGCTGACCTGGCCTCCACAATGACTCGACCTCAACCCAATTGAGATGGTTTGGGATGAGTTGGACTGCAGAGTGAAGGAAAAGCAACCAACAAGTGCTCACCATATGTGGGAACTCCTTCAAGACTGTTGGAAAAGCATTCCAGGTGAAGCTGGTTGAGAGAATGCCAAGAGTGTGCAAAGCTGTCATCAAGGCAAAGGGTGGCTACTTTGAAGAATCTAAAATATTTTTTGATTAGTTTAACACTTTCTTTGGTTACTACATGATTCTGTATGTGTTATTCCATAGTTTTGATGTCTTCACTATTTTTCTACAATGTAGAAAATAGTAAAACAAATTATAAAGAAAAACCCTTGAATAAGTAGCTGTGTCCAAACTTTTGACTGGTACTGTATATTTAATCCCGAAGAGTCTATTAACACATCTAAGTAAAAAAATGTTAAATCCCATCAGAATCCGTCAGTTTAAGCTAGAGATATCCGTTCTTTTGCATAGGCTGCGTCTCAATCCACTGCAATGTCAGCCTTCTGCATCTGGGGTGGAAAGTGGCCGAGCTACAGCTGTGTTTTTCAGATCATGAGACATCCTGAAAATCGGTAGTCTCACTAAAATGTCAGAAGCGTCCGAAATGTCTGTATCGTCAAACTATTATGACCACTCTATGGAAAGGGGAGACTCTCATTGCTCTATGACCCCCACAAGTGTCACTGGACTCTGAAGTTGGTAACGCTGATGTGCCAACTTCTGTCTGTAGCGTCTGAACCATTTGCGCTACAAACTAATATGACCCCACTATGGAAAGGAGAGACTCACGTTTGCTCTATGACCCCCGCAAGTGCCATGGGACTCGTCTGAAGGTAACCCATACAAACAAATGGAGGTAGTTTTGTGCCAACAAAAAATAAGGGGTTAAATATGTGTCCAAAAAAACTAAAATATTTTCTGAGCTTTCTTATATCTCCTAGATATAGGACAGACACTTCAAAACCTTATTGCTTATGTTTTATTTGTTTGACAGTCTTTTTTAATTTGTGTGTTATTCAATGTGTTTCTATGGGCTGTAGTAGTAGTAGTAAAGGCAAAATTCAAAATCAAGTAGCTAAATGATCCATGTTAAGGCCGCCTTCGCAAAACAATTCCCCCCAACAGCTTAGACTTCTAGAGGTTAATGAGGTTGTACTCTCTGAACCTAAACCATAGCCACGTGTTTCAGTCTGCTACTTGTACAGGGTGGCACAGTGTTGAAGATCTGCGACTTTGGTACAGCCTGTGACATCCAGACACACATGACCAACAACAAAGGAAGTGCAGCCTGGATGGCACCAGAAGTGTTTGAAGGCAAGTAACCTTTAGCAAGGGGTTTTCCTCCTTTCATTCAAAAGCAGAAGACCAAAATGGACCAAGCACCAAGTCTCTCTGTTTCACCAATAGAACAATCTAGGATCTCAGTCTAACCTGTATTCCTTCACTCACCTGTATCTCTCTGTGACTCTGTTGTCCAGGCAGTAACTACAGTGAGAAGTGTGATGTGTTCAGCTGGGGCATCATCTTGTGGGAGGGGATCACTCGTAGAAAGCCCTTTGACGAGATTGGAGGATCGGCCTTCTGCATCATGTGGGCCGTGCACAGAGGTGAGAGGTTTCCGAGCCATAGACGCTTAGTGTAGTTACATACACACAGAGGAATAAAACCGAAACCGCAAAATGTCTGTGTAGTGAAGTGGATTATAGGTTTGAAAGAAAATCTTACCTAGTTGTTAGATGAAGATGAGTAGAGGAAGCCACTTTAGGCTATTGATATTCCCCCACTGACATGCCATTCTCTTGTATGGGTTATCAGGGACTCGCCCCCCCCTGATAAAGGACCTCCCGGAGCCCATCGAGAATCTGATGACACACTGCTGGGACAAAGACCCTTCCCAGAGGCCCTCCATGGAGGAGGTCAGGAACACCATGGCAAGCCTCATGAAGGTACAGTACTGGAAAACCCCACAGACCCATGAGGTCAGAACTTCACATTCACAGCACTAATAATAACCCATAGATGTTAGTAAAAACCTGCAGCTTATTTCTTAGTTATTATCAAATGGTGTCTCTTCCACAGTTTATGACAGTTTGATTTTAGATCTGCGATTCCTGTTAGCATTGTGTACTCTTCCTCCATGTGTATGCAGTACTTCCCAGGATCTGATGAGCCTCTCCAGTACCCTCACCAGTGTCCAGGCAACAGTAGGAGTGGCTCATCCTCAGCCACAAGCACAGGCCAGTCCCATAGATTTAAATACTCTGTGAAGGTTGACAGATTTTATTAACAGTTGTTAACAAGTATCACTTTACATTGTACTAACATTGTGCTATGTAGTAATTGCTTTCAAAATGCATATTCATGAAATTCAGAAGATTCTGTTATTGCAGCAGTTTCTGTAAAAACAGATTGAAAACGCCATTGTCTCTTCTGTAGGTTCCAATGCAGACAACACTATCAACAGCTACCGAACTGAAAGCAACATGGAACACAGAACAAACTGTCAAGGGAGAGATGACACCCTGAAAAGCATTGAAGCTAGATTTCCACTTCAGTTTAAACAATCAAAGGTGATGCAGATATAGTTGGAGTGTTAAGTTCTCATCCATACCAATGTTCATGCTGTTCATGTTCCTTCTCAGGGGGGAACATTACGCCCCAGCCTGCCCTCGTCCAGAAGGGCTAGTGTGGAGAGCCTGCCTGATCGTGAGCGTACCCAGAGTCCTGCCCCCACTGAGATCAAAGGGCAATGTGCTGGCCAATCGGGGCCAGAGCTGAGGGTTTCTATCAGTCCCACAGGTATGGGCCCTATTTAGTTTTGGTTGTCGTAATAGAGCCAGCTTACAGAATATGTTATATGACCGGAATCTACTGTATGTCTGACACATTGTCACTGCAGTGTTCACCAGGGGGCAGTACCATACAACATACAGTAAACATGTCATACTTACCAGTATGTTTTCTATGTCTTCAGATATGAATGGTTTGGACAGCTCCATCCCCATGGCATATCTGACACTGGATCACCAGCTGCAGGTACTACAGGAATGGGGAGTTCTTTCTCCATTCATCTTCAATGCTGACTGATACTGATAACCAACCAGTCACATTTGATACACTATCTAAAAGCTTACTTACTACCTTTTTGGGGATTTCATGTGTCCTCTACTTGAAATATGAAATATGTTAAAGAAGTTAAGTCATTTACAATGAGAACAATGTGATAAATTGTAAGTGCATGACGGTGATGTGTGTTTCTGGGTTGTGTTTAGCCCCTGGCCCCATTCTCTAACTCCAAAGAGTCCATGGCTGTGTTTGAGCAGCACTGCAGAATGGCCCAGGAGTACCTTAAAGTGCAGACTGAAATCACCCTTCTCACCCAAAGAAAGTATGTCACATATTACCATATATACAGTGCCTTCAGAAAGTATTCATACCCCTTGACTTATTAATTTTGTTGTCGAACAGCCTGAATTCAAAATCGATTAAATTGCTTTTTTTCTCGCACCCATCTACACACTATACCCCATATTCACAAAGTAAAAAAAACATGCTTTTTTAATTTTAGCAAATTTAAAAGAAAGTCATATACAGAAATATATTTTTTACATACAGTACCAGTCAAAAGTTTGGACACACCTACTTATTCCAGGGTTTACCTTTATTTGACTACCTCATGAAGCTGGTTGAGAGAATGTCAAGAGTGTGCAAAGCTGTCATCAAGGAAAAGTGAAGCTACTTTGAAGAATCTCAAATATATTTTTATTTGTTAATACTTTTTTGGTTACTAAATTATTCCATATGTGTTATTTCATAGTTTTGATGTCTTCACTAATATTCTACAATGTAGAAAATAGTAAAAATAAAGAAAAACCCTAGAATGAGTAGGTTTGTCTAAAACTTTAGACTGGTACTGTAAATATTCACATCCCTGAGTTAATACTTTGTAGATGCACGTTTGGAGGCAATTTACAGCTTTGAGTCATCTTGGGTATGTCTGTATCAGCTTTGCACATCTGAATTTGGGGGTTTTCTCCTATTCTTACTTGCAGATGTTCTCAAGATCTGTTAAATTATATAGGGAGTGGCAGTGAAAAGCCATTCCACAGATTTTCTTTGGGATTCAGGTCTGGGCTTTGGCTAGGCCACTCAAGGACTTTCAGATCTTTTTCGGAAGCCATTCCAGCATTGCTTTGGCTGTATGCTTAGGGTCATTGTCCTGTTGGAACGTAAATCGTCGCCCCAGTATAAAGTTTTTTGCACTTTGAAGCAGGTTCCTATCCAAGTATATGTCTTTATTTGGCTCGATTCATTGTTCCCTCTATCCTTACCCGTCTTCCATTTCCTGCCACTGAAAAGCATCCCCATAGCATGATGTTTCCACCGCCATGCTTCACGGTAGAGAGACTGGTGAAGAGCTGTGGCTGTTTTTCTCCAGACATAGTGCTGTGCATTCAGGCCAAATAGTACAATTCTTGTCTCATCAGACCACAGAATATTTTGCCTGATAATCTCAAGATTCTTTCAAGTACCTTTTTGCAAACTGCAGGTGTGCTGTCATGTGCCTTTTTCTCAGGAGTGGCTTCCGTCTGGCCACTCTCCCAAAAACCCCAGATTGGCGCTGTGGAGACTTTTCTTCTGGCAGGTTCTCCCATCTTAGCCAGTGGTCATTGGGTTCTTGCTCACTTCCCTGCCTGAACTCCTTCTGCTAGCTCTAGGCAGAGTCTGGGTAGTTCCATATTTTTTCAATTTCCCAATGATGGAGACCATTGTGCTCTTGGAAACTCTAGAAATCGTTTGCACCTGACCTCAATTTGGAGTGTCATAGAAAAGGGGTGGGAAATACTTATCTATAGGAGTTATTTCTGTATTTCATTTTCAATACATTTGCAAACATTTCTAAAAACATGTTTTCACTTTGTCATTATGGGGTATTGTGCATAGATGGGTGAGAAAAAAATCTGTTGAATCCATTTTTGATTGCCCCCATCTATCTTCAGAGCTCGGGCTGCTAGGTGACCTAAACTGGGACATGCTTAACACCCCGGCCATCCTACAATCTAAGCTTGATGCCCTCAATTTCACACAAATTATCAATGAACCTACCAGGTATAACCACAAATCCGTTAACACGGGCACCCTCATAGATATCATCCTAACCAACCTGCCCAAAAATACACCTCTGCTGTTTTCAACCAGGATCTCAGCGATCACTGCCTCATTGCCTGCATCCGTAATGGGTCTGCGGTCAAACGACCATCCCTCATCACTGTCAAACGCTCCCTAAAACAGTTCAGCGAGCAGGCCTTTCTAATCGACCTGGACGGGGTATCCTAGAATGATATTGACCTCATCCCGTCAGTAGAGAATGCCTGGTTATTCTTTAAAAGTGCCTTCCTCACCATCTTAAATAAGCATGCTCCATTCAAAAAATGTAGAACCAGTAACAGATATAGCCCTTGGTTCACTCCAGAACTGACTGCCCTTGACCAGCACAAAAACATCCTGTGGCGTACTGCATTAGCATCAAATAGCCCCTGTGATTTGCAACTTTTCAGGGAAGTTAGGAACCAATAGGAAAGCTATGGCTAGCTTTTTTAAACAGAAATTTGCATCCTGTAGCACAAACTCAAATAAGTTCTGGGACACTGTAAAGTCCATGGAGAATAAGATCACCTCCTCCCAGCTGCCCACTGCACCGAGGCTAGGAAACACTGTCACCTCCGATAAATCCATTATAATTGAGAATTTCAATAAGCATTGGCCATGCTTTCCACCTGGCTACCCCTACCCCGGTCAACTGCCCGGCACCCCCCACAGCAACTCGCCCAAGCCTCCCCATTTCTCCTTCACCCAAATCCAGATAGCTGATGTTCTGAAAGAGCTGCAAAATCTGGACCCCTACAAATCAACCGGGCTAGACAATCTGGACCCTCTCTTTCTAAAATTATCTGCCGAAATTGTTGCAACCCCTATTACTAGCCTGTTCAACCTCTCTTTCGGATCATCTGAGATTGCAGAAGATTGGAAAGCTGCCACAATCATCCCCCTCTTCAAAGGGGAGACACTCTTGACCCAAACTGCTACAGACCTATATCTATTCTACCCTGCATTTCTAAGGTCTTCGAAGGCCAAGTTAACAAACAGATAACCGACCATTTCGAATCCCACCGTACCTTCTCTGCTATGCAATCTGGTTTCAGAGCTGGTCATGGGTGCACCTCAGCCACGCTCAAGGTACTAAACAATATCATGACCGCCATCGATAAGAGACATTACTGTGCAGCCGTATTCATCGACCTGGCCAAGGCTTTCGACTCTGTCAATCACCACATTCTTATCAGCAGACTCAACAGCCTTGGTTTCTCAAATGACTGCCTCACCTGGTTCACCAACTACTTCTCTGATAGAGTTCAGTGTGTCAAATCGGAGGGCCTGTTGTCTGGACCTCTGGCAGTCTCTATGGGGGCGCCACAGGGTTCAATTCTCGGACCAACTCTCTGTATACATCAATGATGTCGCTCTTGCTGCTGATGATTCTCTAATCCACCTCTACACAGACGACACCATTCTGTATACGTCTGGCCCTTCTTTGGACACTGTGTCCAACCTCCAGACGAGCTTCAATGCCATACAACTCTCCTTCCGTGGCCTCCAACTGCTCTTAAATGCTAGTAAAACTAAATGCATGCTCTTCAACCAATCGCTGCCCGCACCTGCCCACACATCCAGCATCACTACTCTGGATGGTTCAGACTTAGAATATGTGGACAACTACAAATACCTAGGTGTCTGGTTAGACTGTAAACTCTCCTTCCAGACTCACATTAAGCATCTCCAATCCAAAATTAAATCTAGAATCGGCTTCCTATTTCGCAACAATGCATCCTTCACTTATGCTGCCAAACATACCCTCGTAAAACTGACCATCCTACCGATCCACGACTTCGGTGATGTCATTTACAAAATAGCCTCCAACACTCTACTCAACAAATTGGATGCAGTCTATCACAGTGCCATCCGTTTTGTCACCAAAGCCCCATATACTACCCACCCTTGAAACCTGTACGCTCTCATTGGCTGGCCCTCGCTTCATACTCGTCGTCAAACCCACTGGCTCGAGGTCATTTACAAGTCTCTGCTAGGTAAAGCCCTGCCTTATCTCAGCTCACTGGTCACCACAGCAGCACCCACCCGTAACACTCGCTCCAGAAAGTATATCTCACTCGTCACCCCCAAAGCCAATTCCTCCTTTGGCCGCCTTTCCTTCCAGTTCTCTGCTGCCAATGACTGGAACAAACTGCAAAAATCACTGAAGCTGAAGACTCATATCTCCCTCACTAGCTTTAGGCATCATCTGTCAGAGCAGGTCACAGATCAATGCACCTGTACATAGCCCATCTGTAATATACCCGGTCCAACTACCTCATCCCCATACTGAATTTATTTATTTGTCTTGCTCCTTTGCACCCCAGTATCTCTACTTTGTGAAAATTAATATTTGTGTCATTCTCAAAACTTTTGGCCACTACTGTACAGTACATCTTATAGTATCTAGTATCTCTACTTGCACATTCATCTTCTGCACATCAATCACTCCAGTGTTTAATTGGTATATTGTAATTGCTTCGCCACCATGGCCTATTTATTGCCTTACCACATTTGCACACACTGTATATAGACTTTTTTACTGTATTATTGACTGTATGTTTGTTCCATGTGTAACTCTGTGTTGTTGTATGTTTCAAATTGCTTTGCTCTACTCTTGGCCAGATCGCAGTTGTAAATGAGAACTTGTTCTCAACTAGCCTACCTGGTTAAATAAAGGTTAAATAAATAAATAAGAATTTTGAATTCAGGCTGTAACACAACAAAATGTGGAATATGTCAAGGGGTATAAATACTTTCTGAAGGCACTGTATATATTCACAGTCACTTAAGTCACATTATTTATGTATATTAATTATAGGTATTTCGTTTTCTTAGTAGTTGTAGCAGTTGTTTTTAATCGTTTTAGGCCTATTAGTAGTTAACAACTTTTTATGGTGTAAATGTAAGTTTCAGTTTCTTCTTATTATTATTTCATTGTTATTATTGTTAAACAGTAATTGCATATTATTCTTGGAACCGTTTTTTTTTTTTGGGGGGGGTACTCTTGAAAAAGAGATGGTGCATTTCGAGTTTTCATCCTGCACAATTTCAAATAAATGAACATTTACCAGCCTCCCTATGCTTTGACAGAAGATGTTCGTTCAATTTGCAGACACTGTACCTCAGATGACACTGTACTCTAGTGTGACTAATGACTTACTGGTTTACTTGTTGTATCTGTTGTGATACCAGTTACTCTTAACATGAGTAAATTCATTAGAATTTGTTTCCAAAACTGTATAGTATTTTACTGTGTAGTCATTTATTGTACAGTTACAGTGAATATAGGCTACCTAAATGCTAAACATCTTCTCTCTCCCTTTGTGGTGGTGATGTGTAGGAAGGAGCTGATCTCTGAGCTGCACCAGGATGAGAGGCAGCAGCAGAACACGTCCCGTCTGATTCAGGAACACAACAAACTGTTGGACGAGAACAAGAGTCTCTCCACCTACTTCCACGTTTGTAAGAACAAGCTAGAGCGGATCCAGAGTCAGCAACAGACGAGTTAGAATGCCTCCTGATGTGTGCCTGTTGCACTAGAATTGTCCTCAGATCAGCAGCAGCCGAAGACACTGTCTGTCAAGTGGCCATTTTGTGATGTCTCTTCTGTTGACCCTCAGCTGTATTGGGATCAGAAGCAGCCAAATATACCTACCATATTTGTAATGAATCCTTCATATTGCTCAACTGTTTTTGGATGAGCAGCTAAAGAGACTGGCCATTTGTTAACACTTCCCTGTTGCTCTTAAACTGTTCTTGGATCATTGGCCAAAGAGGAAAGCCATACTATTATGAATGTTTTGTAGATCCTCAACTGATCCACAGTCAGCAGCAGACTGCACAAAGCAGGTCTCCCCTCAGGTCCTTGCTCCCCAATGCGCTGTACAGTTAAGATACTCTGCCGCATTCTGTACAACAATAATATTGTGCAAGATGTCTCATTAACAGCTCAGTTCATTTGCACGCATGTCTCGCAAAGACGTTATTCTATTCTGCCAGAGGAACAGTGGACTCGTTGAACAAGGGAAGCCTGGAGGCCCTGTATCATCTTCTCCTAATGCAGTTGCCTCTAGAGATTGATCTTTGGTCAGTTTTCTATTCCCCTCCCCAATGTTTAAAGTTAGGATTTGAGGAGGACAAGCTGATCCTAGATCTGTGCCTAAGCTTAATTTATGCTCTTAGTGTGGCTTCCAGGAAGTATCAGAGTGTTGTTGGTGTTGTTAAGGTGAATGACTTGCAGTAACACCTCAGACGACTTGAGGTGTTTCCTGTCTTGCGGCAGATGTCTGTCCCCTCCCCAGGGCTGTTGTAGAGGTGCTAGTATTGAAAGAAGTGGCTCAGCTTGTTGTTCTTCTCTGGCTCTGACCACTCTGTGACAGCTAGCTTTGTATGGAGATGACTAAGATATGCACAAAAGGCTGTCATTTCATATATATTTGCGTCTTTTAAAATTTCTATGGCATTCTTATATCTTTTCCCCTTTTCATATGCACTGGCTCATTGAGAAGTAAGGACACTATTTTAAATGGATCTTCATTTTTATGATTTTTATATAGCCTATACTTTTCCATGTTCGGTGAATCAGCAAAGTTTTACATTTGTTTTGAGATCTTTCTTGGAGGTTTTAGATATTTCTTTTCTCATTCTCTAAATGTAGAATGCCACCACCACTAAGTATTCGTTTCTATTTTTTGTTAATTTAGTCAATTATTTGACTTTTGTATCCACCCCTATAGTGATAAATGTGTATGTGCTGGTTGTGGACTAAGTGTTTGGTCTTGTTCTAGCACTTCCAGAAATGTGTTATACACTTCTGTTCGCTTTATTTGCCCTCTGTGTGCGCGTGCGTGTTCACAAGTTGCCTTAGGCTATATCTCACTTTCTGTACTGTATTTTTAAAAATAGCATTTTGACTTGCAAAACCAGATGTCGTCAATGCACTTTTGAATGTACAGTGAGGCTCAAAACGTATTGGGACATTGACACATTTGTTGTTGTTTTGGCTCTGTACTCCAGCACTTTGAATTTGAAATTACACAATGACTATGAGGTTGAAGTGCAGACTGTCAGCTTTAATTTGAGGGTATTTATTTATTTTCATATCAGGTGAACCGTTTAGAAATTACATCAATTTTTACCCCCCACCCACCCATTTTAGGGGACCAAAAGTATTGGAACAAATTCACTTGTATGTGTATTAAAGTAGTCAAATGTTCAGTATTTGGTCCCATATTCCTAGCACACAATGATTACATCAAGCTTGTGACTCTACAAACTTGTTGAAAATAATTAGCTGTTTGTTTTGGTGGTGTTTCAGATTGTTTTGTGCCCAATAGAAATGAATGGTAAATAATGTGTTGTCATTTTGGAGTCACTTGTTGGATGTATTTGATCTTTGTTTTGGTTGTTTCAGGTTTTGTGCCCAATAGAACTGTAAATGGGGGGACGATGTACAAAAAGTGCTGTAATTTCTAAACGGTTCACCGTATATGGATGAATTTACCCTCAAATGAAAGATGTCACTGTCCCAATACATTTGGAGCTCACTGTATATCTAAGGATTTCAAAAGTACTCAAATAAAAGGTATTGCACACAAGAAAAGGCTATTTTTACATTATTTGTATAAAGGACATCGCTAATATAATGTTGCCCTAGCATATCTTTTTGATTTAATTTGCACTTTGTGTGTCACTCAGTGTATCGGACATGCCTGTATACTTAAGTGCATAAAACAGTTCCTAATATCTACGATTTCAATGGTTTTGGTATATTCTGTAGAATCATATCTGCACAAATGTCCTTTATTTCAATTGACTTGTCCCTTTCTTTAAACCACTTGGTGACACCCTTTGAGCACTGTTTTTTAATCTCCTTTATTTCATCTCCTTTATTTCAGTTTTGTGCTCATTTATGCGCTTGATGCATAACAAATCATTTTGGTAGCCCCTGTTCACATGTGTGCTTCTCAAACCTACTGAGTAAAGTTATGTACTCCTTTAAAGCTACATGGAACACAAATATAAACGCAACCATTTCAAAGATTTGACTGAGTTACAGTTCATATAAGGAACTAGTCAATTGAAATAAATTCATTAGGCCCTAATCTATGGATTTCACATGATTGGGAATACAGATATGCATCTGTTGGTCACAGATACCTTCAAAACAGGTAGGGGTGTGGATCAGAAAACCAGTCAGTATCTGGTGTGACCACCATTTGCCTCATGCAGTGCGACACATCTACTTCGCATAGAGTTGACCAGGCTGTTGATTGTGGCCTGTGGAATGGCTGTGCGAAGTTGCTGGATATTGTCAGGAGCTGGAACAAGCTGTCGTACACGTCGATCCAGAGCATCACAAACATCCTCAATGGGTGACATGTCTGGTGAGTATAGAAGAACTGGGACATTTTCAGCTTCCAGGAATTGTGTACAGATCCTTGCGACATGGGCCGTGCATTATCATGCTGAAACATGAGGTGATATCTTTGGATGAATAGCACAACAATGGGCCTCAGGATCTCGTCACGGTATCTGTGCATTGAAATTCCCATCAATAAAATGCAATTGTGTTTGTTGTCCGTACTTTATGCCTGCCCATACCATAACCCCAACGCCACCATGAGGCACTCTGTTCACAACGTTGACATCAACAAACAACTTGCACTAACGATGCTGTACACGCTGTCTGCCAAATGCCTGGTACAGTTGAAACCGGGATTCATCAGTGAAGAACACACTTCTCCAGCGTGCCAGTGGCCATCAAAGGTAAGCATTTGCCCACTGAAGTCGGTTACGACGTCGAACTGCAGTCAGGACAAGACCCTGGTGAGGACGAAGATCATGCAGATGAGCTTCCCTGGTTTCTGACAGTTTGAGCAGAAATTCTTCTGTTGTGCAAACCCACAGTTTCATCAGCTGTCTGGTTGGCTGGTCTCAGACGATCCCGCAGGTGAAGAAGTCAAATGTGCAGGTCCTGGGCTGGCGTGGTTACACGTGGTCTGCGGTTGTGAGGCCGGTTGGACGTACTGCCAGGTGGCTTGTGGTAGAGAAATTAACATTAAATTCTCTGGCAACAACTGGTAGAAATTCCCCCCATTCAGCATGGCAATTGCACTCACTCTCAAAACTTGAGACATCAATTGTCACGTTCTGACCTTAGATCTTTTATTATGTCTTTGTTTTAGTATGGTCAGGGCGTGAGTTGGGTGGGTTGTCTATGTTCTTTTTTCTATGATTTGGGATTGCTGTGTTCGGCCTGGTATGGTTCTCAATCAGAGGCACCTGTCAATCGTTGTCCCTGATTGAGAATCATACTTAGGTAGCCTGGTTTCACTTTTGAGTTGTGGGTGTTTTGTTATCTGTGTCAGTGTTTGGTCCAAACGGTACTGTTTCAGTTTAGTTATTTCACGTTGTCGTTTATTGTTTTTGTTTCAGTGTTCACGTTAAATATCAAGATGAACACTTACCACGCTGCGCTTTGGTCCTCTCTTTCATACGTCGACCGTTACATCAATGTTATGTGACAAAACTGCACATATTAGTGTAGCCTTTTATTTTCCCCAGCACAAGTTGCACCTGTGTAATGATCATGCTGTTTAACCAGCTTCTTGATATGCCACACCTGTCAGGTGGATGGATTATCTTGGCAAAGGAGAAATACTCACTAACAGGGGTGTAAACAAATTTGTGCACAAAATTTCAGAGAAATAAGATTTTTCTGTGTATGGAACATTTCTGTGATCTTTTATCTCAGCTCATGAAACATGGGACCAACACTTTACATATTGCGTTTATATTTTTGTTCAGTATAAATTTAGTATATGAGGAAGGTATGGAACAAAATCTGAAAGCATTTTTATGTTTCTGAAGTATGTTTTTGTGTCTCCCAGTTGAAACAGCACAGTGACAATAGATGGGGTTTGCTTTGTCTGCAGTGCAGTGAGGATGACGGCTATATCACTGACTAGTGACTAACATGACTGGCTTGTGACGGTTAAGAAGACTGATGATCCCACTCACCGTCATTCCTGGCATTCCTGTTACAAGCTAGCTACTGTGAAAATACAGTTAAAGTAAGAAACCTACTACAGTATCTTCATCACATGGAGCATTCACTTGTTTCTTGCCTGTAAATGTTATATTGTTCTCTGGAAGGTAAATGTTGTGGCTACAGCATGATGAGCTGCCTGACCTTAACCTGAGGGATATACCCTGCATGGTGAATAAATATACTTACATTGACTTGTTTCCGAGTATGAAGTTATATCCAAAAACTACAACATTATGTTGTGAAGTATGTATGATAGATATTGTGTTCATAATGTTTGCAAATCCAAGTTACTTGAAAGTGTTTCAAAAGTTACCATCATATTTCAGTAGCTTGATTAGGTCAAAACTGGTGTATGATAATCTTGGATGCAATAATTTGATTTGGTTCAATTTCAAGTTCTGTGTATGAAAGCTTCCATACAATCATTCAGTCTTAAACTAAACATTTGCACAGAGTTTGAACCCAAGTCCCCACCCACCAACCTGCCCACGCAGGAATGTATCCTACATGTTTCCATCAAGACAAATAACAAGCTTGTCTGTCACTGCTGTGTCATCTGTAATCTCTACTTTAAAAAGAAAGGAGTAGAGGAAACAGGGGAATTGACAGTATGGTTTGGTGACAGACTAATTCCTCAAAGCCCCCCAGTTTGGCTAAGCCTAGTCCTCCACTTCCTTTTATCGAGAGCTCTCCTATTTTCTTTCACTTGCAGAAATGTCTTGATCAATATCAGGTCATGTTCAAACGTAGGCAATGGTCTCCTGTTGTTTAGTTTTCTGAGAGCCTTGTCAGTTTGACTGTGTGTACTTGTGTCTCCCTGTCTATTTTGTCTCCAGTATCTGTTGTAGAAATGCATTGTTGGCAGTAGCGTATATGGGACATGACTAGCAAAGCAAAATCTGTGTTTCTTCCTTGTCAATTTTACACTGCATTTGAAGCATAGGTAAATTGTGTGATTATCCCCATCACTGGCTCCTTGCATTACCACTTTGTACATCATTTCCTGCTGTTGAGCAGATAGAATCAGCTTTGGTTATTTATACCACTTGACATTGAGAATGTGGGCTGATCTGAATACCACCCAGGGAAAATAAATGGGCTCCAGCAGCAGCAAGTCTGTGGCAACCTGATAAAACGTAATGGCTTGCCAGCTCCTTGGGGATCTGCTGTCTCTATATTATAAATCACGCTCTCTCTGCCTGACTAATGCAGCCTCCGTACTGAACCAATAGTCCTATGTTTCTGCATAATGCAGAGGAGAGGACACTCTCTCAACCTCTGAATCATATCTGTCTAATTATGTAACACATGGCCATAAATGATGAATGAAATTGTGATTGTCTATAATTGATCATTCATATGAAATGTAGCTCTGTTGTTTGTCCAGGTGAGATTCTTGTTCTGGTGGAGACTCACACATTCTGTCTTACAGCCTGGAACAATTATCTTGAAATAGGTTGTCTGGATGTTTCACTGTGGGTGACTAAAGCCTTGTTCACAGGCCTTTAATGCTCAAATGCTCAGTTTTTGTTTTTGAAATCCGTTTTGGAAAACTGACTGCCCAAACTACAAGTGACTAAATCTGGTTGATGTGTGTTCAGCCAGCAGTCATTTGTTTACATGGCTACGTTAATTGTCATGGCGGGTGTGTGCGCAGTGGTGTAGGATGATTGGTTGTGGTGCTCATGCTTCCCATCGCTCAGAAGTGAGGTAGCTAGCAAGCTGATACGTTGACAACAATGCCTGCCATGGATGTTTCCCAGTTGCTTTAGGTGTTCAAAATCACAGTGTAAGAACACTTTTAAAGCCTCATTCACTAATTTGTCTGTAAATAATTAACAAGTTAGTTAGCTAGCTACCACATGTTCTTGTCAAACTGTGAACAGAGTAGATAGCAAGCAACAAGATATGCCAAATAGCAGTCTAAAACCCACTTAAGAGCAAACGGAACGACTTGATTAGTGTAGTGCCAACAACGCAGCCACTGCCAGCTAGCCTACAAAGTCAACAACGGAGCCACTGCCAGCTAGCCTACTTCAGCAGTACTGTATCATTTTAATCATTTTAGTCAATAAGATTCTTGCTACGTAAGCTTAACTTTCTGAACATTCGAGACGTGTAGTCCACTTGTCATTCCAATCTCCTTTGCATTAGCGTAGCCTCTTCTGTAGCCTGTCAACTATGTGTCTGTCTATCCCTGTTCTCTCCTCTCTGCACAGACCATACAAACGCTCCACACCGCGTGGCCGCGGCCACCCTAATCTGGTGGTCCCAGCGTGCACGACCCACGTGGAGTTCCAGGTCTCCGGTAGCCTCTGGAACTGACGATCTGCGGCCAACAAGGCAGAGTTCATCTCAGCCTATGCCTCCCTCCAGTCCCTCGACTTCTTGGCACTGACGGAAACATGGATCACCACAGATAACACTGCTACTCCTACTGCTGTCTCTTCGTCCGCCCACGTGTTCTCGCACACCCCGAGAGCTTCTGGTCAGCGGGGTGGTGGCACCGGGATCCTCATCTCTCCCAAGTGGTCATTCTCTCTTTCTCCCCTTACCCATCTGTCTATCGCCTCCTTTGAATTCCATGCTGTCACAGTTACCAGCCCTTTCAAGCTTAACATCCTTATCATTTATCGCCCTCCAGGTTCCCTCGGAGAGTTCATCAATGAGCTTGATGCCTTGATAAGCTCCTTTCCTGAGGACGGCTCACCTCTCACAGTTCTGGGCGACTTTAACCTCCCCACGTCTACCTTTGACTCATTCCTCTCTGCCTCCTTCTTTCCACTCCTCTCCTCTTTTGACCTCACCCTCTCACCTTCCCCCCTACTCACAAGGCAGGCAATACGCTCGACCTCATCTTTACTAGATGCTGTTCTTCCACTAACCTCATTGCAACTCCCCTCCAAGTCTCCGACCACTACCTTGTATCCTTTTCCCTCTCGCTCTCATCCAACACTTCCCACACTGCCCCTACTCGGATGGTATCGCGCCGTCCCAACCTTCGCTCTCTCTCCCCGCTACTCTCTCCTCTTCCATCCTATCATCTCTTCCCTCTGCTCAAACCTTCTCCAACCTATCTCCTGATTCTGCCTCCTCAACCCTCCTCTCCTCCCTTTCTGCATCCTTTGACTCTCTATGTCCCCTATCCTCCAGGCCGGCTCGGTCCTCCCCTCCCGCTCCGTGGCTCGACGACTCATTGCGAGCTCACAGAACAGGGCTCCGGGCAGCCGAGCGGAAATGGAGGAAAACTCGCCTCCCTGCGGACCTGGCATCCTTTCACTCCCTCCTCTCTACATTTTCCTCCTCTGTCTCTGCTGCTAAAGCCACTTTCTACCACTCTAAATTCCAAGCATCTGCCTCTAACCCTAGGAAGCTCTTTGCCACCTTCTCCTCCCTCCTGAATCCTCCTCCCCCCCCCCCTCCCCCTCTCTGCAGATGACTTCGTCAACCATTTTGAAAAGAAGGTCGACGACATCCGATCCTCGTTTGCTAAGTCAAACGACACCGCTGGTTCTGCTCACACTGCCCTACCCTGTGCTCTGACCTCTTTCTCCCCTCTCTCTCCAGATGACATCTCGCGTCTTGTGACGGCCGGCCGCCCAACAACCTGCCCGCTTGACCCTATCCCCTCCTCTCTTCTCCAGACCATTTCCGGTGACCTGCTCCCTTACCTCACCTCGCTCATCAACTCATCCCTGACCGCTGGCTACGTCCCTCCCGTCTTCAAGAGAGCGAGAGTTGCACCCCTTCTGAAAAAACCTACACTCGATCCCTCCGATGTCAACAACTACAGACCAGTATCCCTTCTTTCTTTTCTCTCCAAAACTCTTGAACGTGCCGTCCTTGGCCAGCTCTCCCGCTATCTCTCTCAGAATGACCTTCTTGATCCAAATCAGTCAGGTTTCAAGACTAGTCATTCAACTGAGACTGCTCTTCTCTGTATCACGGAGGCGCTCCGCACTGCTAAAGCTAACTCTCTCTCCTCTGCTCTCATCCTTCTAGACCTATCGGCTGCCTTCGATACTGTGAACCATCAGATCCTCCTCTCCACCCTCTCCGAGTTGGGCATCTCCGGCGCGGCCCACGCTTGGATTGCGTCCTACCTGACAGGTCGCTCCTACCAGGTGGCGTGGCGAGAATCTGTCTCCTCACCACGCGCTCTCACCACTGGCGTCCCCCAGGGCTCTGTTCTAGGCCCTCTCCTATTCTCGCTATACACCAAGTCACTTGGCTCTGTCATAACCTCACATGGTCTCTCCTATCATTGCTATGCAGACGACACACAATTAATCTTCTCCTTTCCCCCTTCTGATGACCAGGTGGCGAATCGCATCTCTGCATGTCTGGCAGACATATCAGTGTGGATGACGGATCACCACCTCAAGCTGAACCTCGGCAAGACGGAGCTGCTCTTCCTCCCGGAGAAGGACTGCCCGTTCCATGATCTCGCCATCACGGTTGACAACTCCATTGTGTCCTCCTCCCAGAGCGCTAAGAACCTTGGCGTGATCCTGGACAACACCCTGTCGTTCTCAACTAACATCAAGGCGGTGGCCCGTTCCTGTAGGTTCATGCTCTACAACATCCGCAGAGTACGACCCTGCCTCACACAGGAAGCGGCGCAGGTCCTAATCCAGGCACTTGTCATCTCCCGTCTGGATTACTGCAACTCGCTGTTGGCTGGGCTCCCTGCCTGTGCCATTAAACCCCTACAACTCATCCAGAACGCCGCAGCCCGTCTGGTGTTCAACCTTCCCAAGTTCTCTCACGTCACCCCGCTCCTCCGCTCTCTCCACTGGCTTCCAGTTGAAGCTCGCATCCGCTACAAGACCATGGTGCTTGCCTACGGAGCTGTGAGGGGAACGGCACCTCAGTACCTCCAGGCTCTGATCAGGCCCTACACCCAAACAAGGGCACTGCGTTCATCCACCTCTGGCCTGCTCGCCTCCCTACCACTGAGGAAGTACAGTTCCCGCTCAGCCCAGTCAAAACTGTTCGCTGCTCTGGCCCCCCAATGGTGGAAAAAACTCCCTCACGACGCCAGGACAGCGGAGTCAATCACCACCTTCCGGAGACACCTGAAACCCCACCTCTTTCAGGAATACCTAGGATAGGATAAAGTAATCCTTCTCACCCCCTTACTAGATTTAGATGCACTATTGTAAAGTGGCTGTTCCACTGGATGTCTTAAGGTGAACGCACCAATTTGTAAGTCGCTCTGGATAAGAGCGTCTGCTAAATGACTTAAATGTAAATGTAATGTAAATGTAAATAAATCAGTTGCATGGCCAGGAATCTGATTTATAATCTGAT
Source organism: Oncorhynchus nerka (assembly GCF_034236695.1). Classification (NCBI taxonomy): domain Eukaryota; kingdom Metazoa; phylum Chordata; class Actinopteri; order Salmoniformes; family Salmonidae; genus Oncorhynchus; species Oncorhynchus nerka. Next base: position 66,116,791 of record NC_088413.1, read on the forward strand.
TTCAAACCACTTAAGAAGGAGGTTTGAAATGTGGTTTGAAATATCTGATTCCTTGTGCTTTTTGGCTGTTCAGACTGTAGGAAGCAGAACAGATTTGAATTGGATATGAAAAACAATTTGAGTCCCTTCAAACTGCCAATGCCGATTTTGAACATTCAAAGCAAGTGGGAAACGTCCATGGCAGGCATTTTTCTCACTTTTGTTTTTGTAAGTCTAGGTATTTGTATGTGGCCTGAATTGGTTCCCAATCAGAGGCAGCTGTTTATCGTTGTCTCTGATTGAGGACCATATTTAGGTAGCCATTTTGTCTAGGGTATTTGTGGGTTCTTGTCTATGTGTAGTTGCCTGTTAAGTACTCTTTGTATAGCGTCACGGTTCATTTAGTTAATTTTGTTAGTTTTGTTCAGTGTTCATTCTTATAATAAAGAGAATATACGCATACCACGCTGTGCCTTGGTCTCCTCGTTACGACGGCCGTGACAGAAGAACCCACCATAAAAGGACCAAGCAGCGTGTAAATGAGGAGCGGACATCCTGGACCCGGGAGAAAGATGAGTGGAGGACATCCTGGACCTGGGAGGAGGTAATGGCAGGGGACAAGACCTTGGAAGCAGGTGGAGATAGCACAGGAGGAACGGCGACGATACGAGGGACACAGCAAGGAAGCCAGAGAGGCACCCCCAAGAAAAAGAAATTGGGGGGCACACAAGGAGATTGGCTGAGTCAGGTTGGAGACCTGAGCCAACTCCTCGTGCTTACCGTGGGGAGCGTGTAACTGGTCAGGCATCGTGTTATGCAGAGATGCGCACGGTGTCTCCAGTTCGCATTCTTAGCCCGGTGCGCTCTATTCCAGCTCCTCGCAGTTGCTGGGCTTGAATGGGCATCCAGCCAGGACGGATGGTGCTGGCTCAGTGCTCCTGATCTCCAGTATACCTCCTTGGACCAGGATATCCTGCGCCGGCTCTGCATACTGTGTCTAAGGTGCGTCTGCACAGCCCAATGCGTCCTGTGCTAGCGCCCCGCACTTGCCGGGCTCAAGTGAGCATCCAGCCAGGACACGCATTGTGCCAGCTCTACGATGCAGATCTCCAGTGTGCCTCCACAGTCCAGTACAACCTGTGCCTCCTCTCCGCACTCGCCCTGAGGTGCGTGTCCCCAGCCCGGTACCACCAGTTCCGGCACCACGCACCAGGCCTCCAGTGCGCTTCCAGAGTCCAGTAAGTCCTGTGCCTCCTCTCTGCACTCGCCCTGAGGTGCGTGTCCCCAGCCCGGTACCACCAGTTCCGGCACCACGCACCAGGCCTCCAGTGCGCTTCCAGAGTCCAGTAAGTCCTGTGCCTCCTCTCCGCACTGTCCCCAGCCCCACCAGTGAGGTCCAGTGCGTGTCCCCAGCCCAGTACCACCAGTTCCGGCACCACGCACCAGGCCTCCAGTGCGCTTCCAGAGTCCAGTAAGTCCTGTGCCTCCTCTCCGCACTCGCCCTGAGGTGCGTGTCCCCAGCCCGGTACCACCAGTTCCGGCACCACGCACCAGGCCTCCAGTGCGCTTCCAGAGTCAAGTAAGTCCTGTGCCTCCTCTCCGCACTCGCCCTGAGGTGCGTGTCCCCAGCCCGGTACCACCAGTGCCGGCACCACGCACCAGGCCTCCAGTGCGCTTCCAGAGTCCAGTAAGTCCTGTGCCTCCTCTCCGCACTCGCCCTGAGGTGCGTGTCCCCAGCCCGGTACCACCAGTGCCGGCACCACGCACCAGGTATCCAGTGCAACTCGGGACTCTGGAACCTCCAACGACGGGGCACAGTCCGGAACCTCCAACGAATGGCCACAGTCCGGAACCTCCAACGACGGGCCACAGTCCGGAACCTCCAACGACGGGCCACAGTCCGGAGCCTCCAACGATGGGCCACAGTCCGGAACCTCCAGCGACGGTCCCCAGCCCGGGGTATAAGTTCAGGTTTGCGCTGTCACACCCTGACCTTAGTTATCTTTGTTTTCTTTATTATTTTGGTCAGGTCAGGGTGTTACTAGGGTGGGTATATTCGTTTTTTTTGTCTAGGGTATTTGTGGGTTCTTGTCTATGTGTAGTTGCCTGTTCAGCACTCTTTGTATAGCGTCACGGTTCGTTTTGTTCAGTGTTCATTCTTATAATAAAGAGTGTGGTATGTACGCATACCACGCTGCGCCTTGGTCTCCTCGCTACGACGGCCGGAGATGGGCGGGAAAAAACAGATATGTAATCCATTTTGAATTCTGGATATAACACAGAAAATGTGGAATAAATCAAGGGGTATGAAAACTTTCTGAAGACACTGTAAATGTCTTACCCGTGATGAAACGTTTTCACACATAGCTAAGTGTGGCCTACCGGATCCCCACATTTCCCACTATCCCACACCAAATAGCCTGAAGCTACAGGACTCATCTTGCAGGCTCTGTTTCTTTACTGGGGAGCATTGCGAACCATAGGTGTGGATTTTTGTTACCAGGTTACATGTACATTGAATAACACAGCAGCATTTCTGAATGTTTGGTTAGTTCTGTACAACATAAAAACAATGACAAAGTTGGCTATTTTACAATGGGGCTCAATGGGAAAGAATGTCTGTTTTCCCCAACTTGTGGGTGTGGTCGAAGGGAATTCATTTTTATGATGTGAATATTCACTCAGAGTAGGCTCTGGAGTGGCGCAGTGGTCTAAGGCACTGCATCTCAGTGCTAGAGGCATCACTACACACCCTGGTTCGATTCCAGGCTGTATCACAACTGTCCGGGATTGGGAGTCCCATAGTGTGGCGCACAATTGGACCAGCGTTGTCCGGGTTAGGGTTTGGCCGGGGTAGGCCGTCATTGTAAATAAGAAATTGTTCTTAACTGACTTGCCTAGTTAAATAACTAGGTTTTAAAAAATAATAATTAAAGGCTGGAGACTGTTCAGTCAGTCAAGGATCTATAGCAGGATGAGATTATGCTTTCTGGGTCCTATAGGTGTAGGCTAACAGGGATGTGAATGAGTGAAGAGCATCTACTCAAGGGGAAGATGATGATGTGCACTATGGGATTGTTTTTCTCTGAGTGGTGATAAGCAGTTAATGGGGGTTAGTAATAAATGTCATAAGTGAGATGTATTAATCTTAAATCATGCTGTCAAAATGTAGTGTTTATTTTTGTTATGTCTTCGGGTTGGCATGATGATATGCATCCAGAGGATGTTATTTTAGCCTATTGATGGTGGTTTAAAGGATCTTCATTATCCCTAGCCATTCTCCCGTTCCTCGCTGCGCGGTGAATCACACACATCTAGAATAACGGAATTTACGGTGACATGGTTGTGAAGGCAATTCACCAATCCCAAATGCGCCCACCATTTGGAGTAAAATTTCAACTCTACGGGGGCTTTGGTGTAATTTCTGCACAGCGCAATGTTGTGAATGAGGGACAGGGTGACGTCAGCGCTCGAATGTCAACAATGTAGAGCTGGGCGAAAGCATTTCATACGAGGGATACAAACAGCAGAGGAGGAAGCTGCACGCTGTTTTTCAAAGAGACAAAAACGATAACATATATTAGGCCTAACCACGCGTTATGCGTTATAATACGAAATATTGATGACTATTGCTAAACACTTTCAACAGTTTGGAGTGGGTGCTGCTGAAGCCACCATGTGGAATCAATCTAATTTGTAAGAGACCGACGGAGCGCTGACGTGCAAGAAAACAGGAAAGTTAAGGTGAGCTTATTACTGTTTTGTTACCTAGGCCTATATGCAATTACATGATGGTTTTGGTTTAGAGTGCGTCCTTTCCCCTGTGTTGCTTTTTCCCATTTGCAGTGCTAATGCATTACATTACATTCTTATACATTCGTTGACATAAAATCATAAATATGCATGCATAACATTATTATGCATGAAGACGGTTGTTTTTTGTTGTTTAATTATCAGCTTAGCGCACCAATAGCCTTTATTTGTCTAATAATACATTGAGGTGATCTTCCCATTGCGCAGAGCGGTGACAGTGCGCTTTGTTGCGCAGGGAATGTTTTTCGAACGAGGCTGAGTGGTCGCTGCATGGTCAATATGACATGAGGGCACTGTCATTTTGCGGAAAGAGGGGGCAGAGCGGGACAAAGGATCTCGTCGAGTAGCTCGTATTCCCGCCATTGGCCGCTATAGAAAGACATTTAATTATTTGTTTCCAACGAATTAGTGACTTGCAATAATGCAGTGTTGATTTTAACGAACGAACACGGTAAATAGATTGCACATGGACATGTTTTGTGCTTGCTAGGTGTCAGTAAACCGCCGTGATATGTTCAGCTATTGAAATAGGCTACTATAAGAATTTCCATAGAGAACTGTGTCACGGCTAGATGTCGCTCTGCTCCCCACGTGTTAGGCTACCAACACCAATTACAGCGGACAATAAATCTTAACAAATGCAGATGAATGCCTGATTCTATTTATACTTTTTTGAATCACCAATTGAATGACCTAATGTTTTTATGGATTGATTCAAATTTGATTGAGTATAATGGATTTCGTTTCAGTGCCATGCATGAACCTCAATGTTCCTCTTGGTCTACCCCTTCTGGCCATCTAATAATATTGTAATCTTTCAATCTGAATTGTGGTGTCACTCCCTGCCCTGTTTTTTGCATCTGATCTTAATAAGGTCATTTGCTTTTCCTTATCTTTCCTTGTTTAAGGTCTCACATGATGGGGAAAGGGCATCAGTAACTCAAATACTTCAGTTATTGGATTCCCGGGAAGCAGACTTACATCATTGTTTTGAAAGGAATTTGTCTCAAATTAACCTACCTGTTTCATATTACCTCACTATTCTAAACAATATTCTTGGCAATTTAACTATTAAACCACAAATACTACTGTAAAACGTAACGTTGTAAATACAGCAGGCATAAAAAACAGAAAAGAGACAGGAGGAAAGAGAGAAAGAGTGACAGAGAGAGATAACATAATGAGAGAGAGAACATAATGAGAGAGAACATAATGAGAACATAATGAGAGAGAACAATGAGAGAGAGAGAACATAATGAGAGAGAACATAATGAGAGAGAGAACATAATGAGAGAGAACAATGAGAGAGAGAGAACATAATGAGAGAGAACATAATGAGAGAGAGAACATAATGAGAGAGAACAATGAGAGAGAGAGAACATAATGAGAGAGAAAACATAATGAGAGAGAGAACATAATGACAGAGAGAGAGAGAACATAATGAGAGAGAGAACATAATGAGAGAGAACATAATGAGAGAGAGAGAACATGAGATAGAACATAATGAGAGAGAGAGAGAACATAATGAGATATAACACAATGAGAGAGAGAGAGAGAACATAATGAGAGAGAGAGAACATAATGAGAGAGAGAGAACATAATGAGAGAGAGAACATAATGAGAGAGAGAGAGAACATAATGAGAGAGAGAGAACATAATGAGAGAGAACACAATGAGAGAGAGAGAACATAATGAGAGAGAGAGAACATAATGAGAGAGAAACATAATGAGAGAGAGAACATAATGACAGAGAGATAACATAATGAGAGAGAGAGAGAACATAATGAGAGAGAGAGAACATAATGACAGAGAGAGAACATAATGAGAGAGAGAGAGAACATAATGAGAGAGAGAGAACATAATGACAGAGAGAGAACATAATGAGAGAGAGAGAGAACATAATGACAGAGAGAGAACATAATGAGAGAGAGAGAACATAATGAGAGAGAGAGAACATAATGAGAGAGAGAGAACATAATGAGAGAGAGAGAGAACATAATGAGAGAGAGAGCATAATGAGAGAGAGCATAATGAGAGAGAACATAATGACAGAGAGGGAACATAATGAGAGAGAGAGAGAACATAATGAGAGAGAGAGAACATAATGAGAGAGAGAGAGAACATAATGAGAGAGAGAGAGCATAATGAGAGAGAACATAATGAGAGAGAGAGAGAGAACATAATGAGAGAGAACATAATGAGAGAGAGAGAACATAATGAGAGAGAGAGAACATAATGAGAGAGAGAGAACATAATGAGAGAGAGAGAACATAATGACAGAGAGAGAACATAATGAGAGAGAGAGAGAGAACATAATGAGAGAGAGAGAACATAATGAGAGAGAGAACACAATGACAGAGAGAGAACATAATGAGAGAGAGAGAGAACATAATGAGAGAGAACATAATGAGAGAGAGAGAGAGAACATAATGAGAGAGAGAGAGAACATAATGAGAGAGAGAGAACATAATGAGAGAGAGAGAACATAATGAGAGAGAACATAATGAGAGAGAGAGAACATAATGAGAGAGAGAGAGAACATAATGACAGAGAGAGAACATAATGAGAGAGAACATAATGAGAGAGAGAGAACATAATGAGAGAGAGAGAACATAATGAGAGAGAACATAATGAGAGAGAGAGAACATAATGAGAGAGAGAGAACATAATGAGAGAGAGAGAACATAATGACAGAGAGAGAACATAATGAGAGAGAGAACATAATGAGAGAGAACATAATGAGAGAGAGAGAGAAAACATAATGAGAGAGAGAGAACATAATGAGAGAGAGAGAGAACATAATGAGAGAGAGAGAACATAATGAGAGAGAACATAATGAGAGAGAGAGAGAAAACATAATGAGAGAGAGAGAACATAATGAGAGAGAGAGAACATAATGAGAGAACATAATGAGAGAGAGAGAACATAATGAGAGAGAGAACATAATGAGAGAGAACATAATGAGAGAACATAATGAGAGAGAAAACATAATGAGAGAGAACATAATGAGAGAACATAATGAGAGAGAGAACATAATGAGAGAGAGAGAGAAAACATAATGAGAGAGAGAGAACATAATGAGAGAGAGAGAACATAATGAGAGAGAGAGAACATAATGACAGAGAGAGAACATAATGAGAGAGAGAGAGAACATAATGAGAGAGAGAGAACATAATGAGAGAGAACATAATGAGAGAGAGAGAGAACATAATGAGAGAGAGAGAACATAATGAGAGAGAGAGAACATAATGAGAGAGAGAGAAGAACATAATGAGAGAGAGAGAACATAATGAGAGAGAACATAATGAGAGAACATAATGAGAGAAAACATAATGAGAACATAATGAGAGAGAAGAACATAATGAGAGAGATAATGAGAGAGATAATGAGAGAGAGAGAGAGAACATAATGAGAGAGAGAGAACATAATGAGAGAGAGAGAGAACATAATGAGAGAGAGAGAAAACATAATGAGAGAGAGAGAGAACATAATGAGAGAGAGAGAACATAATGAGAGAGAGAGAACATAATGAGAGAGAGAGAGAAAACATAATGAGAGAGAGAGAACATAATGAGAGAGAGAGAGAACATAATGAGAGAGAGAGAGAACATAATGAGAGAGAGAGAGAGAACATAATGAGAGAGAGAGAGAGAACATAATGAGAGAGAGAGAGAACATAATGAGAGAGAACATAATGAGAGAGAGAGAACATAATGAGAGAGAGAGAACATAATGAGAGAGAGAGAACATAATGAGAGAGAACATAATGAGAGAGAAACATAATGAGAGAGAGAGAACATAATGACATAATGAGAGAGAGAGAGAACATAATGAGAGAGAGAGAACATAATGAGAGAGAGAGAACATAATGAGAGAGAGAACATAATGAGAGAGAGAGAACATAATGAGAGAGAGAGAGAACATAATGAGAGAGAACATAATGAGAGAGAGAACATAATGAGAGAGAGAATGATGAGAGAACATAATGAGAGAGAGAGAACATAATGAGAGAACATAATGAGAGAGAGAACATAATGAGAGAGAACATAATGAGAGAACATAATGAGAGAACATAATGAGAGAGAGAGAACATAATGAGAGAGAGAGAACATAATGAGAGAGAGAGAACATAATGAGAGAACATAATGAGAGAGAGAGAACATAATGAGAGAACATAATGAGAGAAACATAATGAGAGAACATAATGAGAGAACATAATGAGAGAGAGAACATAATGAGAGAGAGAGAGAAAACATAATGAGAGAGAGAGAAACATAATGAGAGAGAACATAATGAGAGAGAGAGAACATAATGAGAGAGAGAGAACATAATGAGAGAGAGAGAACATAATGAGAGAGAACATAATGAGAGAGAGAGAACATAATGAGAGAGAGAGAACATAATGAGAGAGAGAGAGAACATAATGAGAGAGAGAGAACATAATGAGAGAGAACATAATGAGAGAGAGAGAGAAAACATAATGAGAGAGAGAGAACATAATGAGAGAGAGAGAACATAATGAGAGAACATAATGAGAGAGAGAACATAATGAGAGAGAACATAATGAGAGAACATAATGAGAGAGAAAACATAATGAGAGAGAACATAATGAGAGAGAGAACATAATGAGAGAGAGAAAACATAATGAGAGAGAGAGAACATAATGAGAGAGAGAGAACATAATGAGAGAGAGAGAACATAATGAGAGAGAGAGAACATAATGACAGAGAGAGAACATAATGAGAGAGAGAGAACATAATGAGAAGAGAGAGAACATAATGAGAGAGAGAGAAACATAATGAGAGAGAGAGAACATAATGAGAGAGAGAGAGAACATAATGAGAGAGAGAGAGCGTAATGAGAGAGAGAGAGAACATAATGAGAGAGAGAGAAAACATAATGAGAGAGAGAGAGAACATAATGAGAGAGAGAGAGAACATAATGAGAGAGAGAGAGAAAACATAATGAGAGAGAACATAATGAGAGAGAGAGAACATAATGAGAGAGAGAGAGAACATAATGAGAGAGAGAGAACATAATGAGAGAGAGAGAACATAATGAGAGAGAGAGAGCGTAATGAGAGAGAGAGAGAACATAATGATAGAGAACATAATGAGAGAGAGAGAGTGTAATGAGAGAGAGAGAACGTAATGAGATAGAGAGAGAAAAAACATTGAGAGAGAGAGAACAATGAGAGAGAGAGAATACAACCCATATTTATGTTGATTTATTTTCCCTTTTGTACTTTAACTATTTGCACATAACTACTAAACTGTAAATAGACATAATATGACATTTGAAATGTCTTTATTATTTTGGAACTTCTGTGTGTGTAATGTTTACTGTTCATTTTTATTGTTTATTTCACTTTAGTTTATTATCTAGTTCACTTGCTTTGGCAATGTTAACACGTTTCCCATGCCAATAAAGCCATTAGAGAGAGAGAAAGAGAGAGGATATCAAGGAGGGAAAGCTAAAGATAGCGAGAGTACAGAAAGAAAGAGAAAATGAAAGCAATAGATGGAGAGAGAAGGACGTTCATCCTTCTCTACACAGTTTGGTCTGGCGCTAAGGCATCCCCAGAGACAGTCTGTCCTTATCACCTTGGACCTTGATGGGAGTAGTAAAGGGGAGAGGAGAGGAGGCGTCACTCCAATCGCTTTTCCTGCACCTCAGCAAACCTTTCAGACGAACGGGAATCCTGATACACCCTCAGTCACACCCTACACTTGACTTTCACTACAATGTATACTGTCAATTATACATGCACCTCACAGTATTGTCTGTACTCTGTACATACTAAAGGGATGTGCTTCAAGACTGCCTGCCAGACAGTGTGTTGAAGAATAACTTAGGAGGTGATGTCTCGTATTGATAGATTCTGTACTAAATGGGTAGATTCTGTAGTAAAATGCCAGATGTCTTTCTCTGGTTGAGTTGAATCCAATGCATTGGTTTCACTGTCTGCATCTCCCCCTCTGTGTGGCAGCACTGAGAAACACCTCACAGTGCTTCACCATACATAATGTAAGAAATTAGATATGCAGGATGCCCTCCTCAGAAAGATAGCCTTCTGAGGACGTTTTTTCCCCACTGTAGATATACATTTATCAGTATACTGTATCTCTATTTTTGAGTTGACACTGGATGACCTGACAAAGGACCACAACAACCAGTGGATCTTCCTCTGCCAATCCCCATTCCCAGTCAGTTCCCATCAACCCTCCCAGTCAGTTCCCATCAACCCCTGTGTACTGCCCCATCAACCCCTCATTCCCAGTCAGTTCCCATCAACCCCTCACGTACTGTCACCCATCAACCCCTCACCCCCCCCATTCCCCCAGTCTGTACTACCTACCCCCATTCCCAGTTTCCCATCAACCCCTCACGTACTGTACTGCCTCACCCCTCATTCCCAGTCAGTTCCCAACCCCTCAACCCCTCCCCCACGTCAGTTCCCATCAACCCCTGTACTACCCTACCCCCATTCCCAGTCAGTTCCCATCAACCCCTCACGTACTGTACTACCTACCCCCATTCCCAGTCAGTTCCCATCAACCCCTCACGTACTGTACTACCTACCCCCATTCCCAGTCAGTTCCCATCAACCCCTCACGTACTGTACCCCCATTCCCACCTTCCCATCAACCCCTCATTCCCAGTCAGTTCCCATCAACCCCTCACGTCAGTTCCCATCAACCCCTCACGTACTGTACTACCTACCCCCATTCCCAGTCAGTTCCCATCAACCCCTCACGTACTGTACTACCTACCCCCATTCAATTCCCCTTTGATTGTACCTTTCCTTTGTGATGTACAATGTCTCTGTACTCTGTATTTCTGTACTTGAGCTTGGATGACTCGGGGACAGTGTATTTGGAGGGAGGCTAACTTTAAGGCCGTCCCAGTGGGGATAGGATGTTTATGTGGTGCGGAGAAGGGATCTGTAGCTTCAACCTCCATTTGAACGGACCTGGCCTGGGTCAAGAAATGTATGCTTTAGTTGTTTGTTGAACCAGGACTGTTCTCTCATTTACCAGGCAATTCTTGAGCTACCCAAGTGTTGTGTGAAAACAAACAGACAAAAAAATAGATTTGTACAGAAGTTGTGTATAGTTTTCTCTGTGCGGTACAGAAACTCCCTGTCTGAATGTGTGTGTGTGTGTGGTTGTGGCTCCCATCTTGGCTCTTATACACTGGGGTGCAACCAGTGGTGGCAGGCACACTGACAAGGTGATGAGGTATTCTGAGCCACCAGTGGAATCTGGTCCACATACAAACACACACACACTTGCACACACAGACGGACATAGACACACAGGCGGACGAACACACACAAAACACCCTCTGGCAATGTTCTCACATGACGGAGATGAAAATAGACCTGCATTCAGTTCAGCCAGTCCGAGTTATTCAGTTTACCATCAGTGACTCAATATGCTCCCACAAAATATACAGATGCAATCTACAGCCTACACTCTGTATACCAGGGGTCTCCAACCCTGTTCCTGGAGTTACCCTCGTGTCGCTTTTCACTCCAACCCCAGTTGTAACAAACCTGATTCAGCTTATCAACCAGCTAATTATTACAATCAGGTGTGCTAGATTAGGGTTGGAGTGAAAACCTACAGGACAGTAGTCTCCAGGAACAGGGTTGGAGAGCCCTATTTTAGACTACAGGACAGTAGTCTCCAGGAACAGGGTTGGAGAGCCCCGTTTTAGACTACAGGACAGTAGTCTCCGGGAACAGGGTTGGAGAGCCCCGTTTTAGACTACAGGACAGTAGTCACCAGGAACAGGGTTGGAGAGCCCTGTTTTAGACTACAGGACAGTAGTCTCCAGGAACAGGGTTGGAGAGCCCCGTTTTAGACTACAGGACAGTAGTCACCAGGAACAGGGTTGGAGAGCCCTGTTTTAGACTACAGGACAGTAGTCTCCAGGAACAGGGTTGGAGAGCCCTGTTTTAGACTACAGGACAGTAGTCTCCAGGAACAGGGTTGGAGAGCCCTGTTTTAGACTACAGGACAGTAGTCTCCAGGAACAGGGTTGGATAGCCCTGTTTTAGACTACAGGACAGTAGTCTCCAGGAACAGGGTTGGAGAGCCCTGTTTTAGACTACAGGACAGTAGTCTCCAGGAACAGGGTTGGAGAGACCCGTTTTAGACTACAGGACAGTAGTCACCAGGAACAGGGTTGGAGAGCCCCGTTTTAGACTACAGGACAGTAGTCACCAGGAACAGGGTTGGAGAGCCCTGTTTTAGACTACAGGACAGTAGTCACCAGGAACAGGGTTGGAGAGCCCTGTTTTAGACTACAGGACAGTAGTCACCAGGAACAGGGTTGGAGAGCCCTGTTTTAGACTACAGGACAGTAGTCACCAGGAACAGGGTTGGAGAGCCCTGTTTTAGACTACAGGACAGTAGTCACCAGGAACAGGGTTGGAGAGCCCTGTTTTAGACTACAGGACAGTAGTCTCCAGGAACAGGGTTGGATAGCCCTGTTTTAGACTACAGGACAGTAGTCTCCAGGAACAGGGTTGGAGAGCCCCGTTTTAGACTACAGGACAGTAGTCTCCAGGAACAGGGTTGGAGAGCCCCGTTTTAGACTACAGGACAGTAGTCACCAGGAACAGGGTTGGAGAGCCCCGTTTTAGACTACAGGACAGTAGTCACCAGGAACAGGGTTGGAGAGCCCTGTTTTAGACTACAGGACAGTAGTGTCCAGGAACAGGGTTGGAGAGCCCCATTTTAGACTACAGGACAGTAGTCACCAGGAACAGGGTTGGAGAGCCCTGTTTTAGACTACAGGACAGTAGTCACCAGGAACAGGGTTGGAGAGCCCTGTTTTAGACTACAGGACAGTAGTGTCCAGGAACAGGGTTGGAGAGCCCCATTTTAGACTACAGGACAGTAGTCACCAGGAACAGGGTTGGAGAGCCCCGTTTTAGACTACAGGACAGTAGTCACCAGGAACAGGGTTGGAGAGCCCCGTTTTAGACTACAGGACAGTAGTCACCAGGAACAGGGTTGGAGAGCCCTGTTTTAGACTACAGGACAGTAGTGTCCAGGAACAGGGTTGGAGAGCCCCGTTTTAGACTACAGGACAGTAGTCACCAGGAACAGGGTTGAGAGCCCTGTTTTAGACTACAGGACAGTAGTGTCCGTTTTAGACTACAGGACAGTAGTCACCAGGAACAGGGTTGGAGAGCCCTGTTTTAGACTACAGGACAGTAGTCTCCAGGAACAGGGTTGGAGAGCCCTGCTATACAGAATGTGATTGTCAAAATGTTTCTGTGAGATTTATTTTGCTTTCCTGTAAGCTGTCCACAAATCTACAGAGTGTTGCTGATATGACAAACAACTAAACCTTGCACTTGACTTTTCCTACAAGCACTGACTTTGCTGATAACTTCATTATTGAGGAAAAATGTGCTTATGTGATATGTGGCTGTATCACCTAGTTCTTGTTCTTGATAAGAGCGTCTGCCTATTGTCTGAAATGTAAATGACAAGGCAGTGAGAAGTTACAAGTGAATCCTGTTATTTTACTGAGAGACAGCGACAATACGCCCCCGCACATACACAGCGCAAGAAGTGTGTTTCACACCTTCACTCTCCTCCCAACCGTATGCCGGTCACAGGATGCAAACCGCCAACCTGAACCTGCCCACCTCACACACACACACACACACACACACACACACACACACACACACACACACACACACACACACACACACACACACACACACACACACACACTCACTCAAAGTCACTGAAGTAGAACACACGCCACACTTGACACAATAATATCCTCCTTAAGGTGTATTGTCAAAGCTCAATCTTGCTCCACAAATCTATGGTGTGTTGCTGATATGACAAAAAACCAACAACATTGCAATTGAGTTTTCCAACACACCAACTAGGGCTGTGGCGGTCATGAAATTCTGTCAGCTGGTTATCGTCATGCAAAAGGCTGCCGGTCTCGAGGTAATTGACCATTAATTAACATAAACATGTTTAGCATCTCAAGGCTCCACTCATACAAGCAGCATACAATCCTCTGACGCATGCCATTGGAACATCTACATTTAAAAAAGTCTAATAAGTCAATTGAATATACACCATCACAATAAATTCATTCTTTATTTTCGTCAGGTCTAAAGAAACATTATGATATGAAGAAAATGTATTTCAGAAGAATAGAATATGAGTTGGCCTACTGTATGTTAACTGGTTATGTACCATGCCATAGGCTGTAGGCTTGTTCATTTAGCAGACAAGGTATGCTTATAAATCCCGTGCCATTATTTTATATTATATAATTTTATAGTAAGAAGAATATATTTGGACAGCTGAATAAAATAGAATGGATATATTTCCCATTCCGGAGTGAGAGTGTGTGCATATGAAGTGGCAATGTTGAGCGTAAAAGGGATCATTTGAAACAGGTCCTATATGCTAGATTAAGAGTTATTTGGCATCTTTAGTTGTGAATGATACAAACCTTAGAATGCATTAGAAATCAAAATATATACTGTATGGGCTGCATGATGTGACTACAGGCTATTGATGATTTCAGAAAATCGCAAAAAAAAGCTTGCTCTCTGTTCCTTACCTCAGGCTGCACACACTGTTCTCTCATCAATATATTATATTTTCACCTATCAGACTATTCTCAATTTAATCTTGTCTTTACTAATATGTCAAATTAGTTTAGATTTATACTGAAGAAAAATATAAACAGAACATGTAAAGTGTTGTTCCCATGTTTCATGAGCTGAAATTAAAGATCCCAGAAATGTTCCATAATCACAAAAAGCATATTTCTCTCAAATGTTGTGCACAAATTTGTTTACATCCCCATTAGTGTGCATTTCTCATTTGCCAAGATAACCCATCCACCTGACAGGTGTGGCATATCAAGAAGCTGGTTAAACAGAACGATCATTACACAGGTGCACCTTGTGCTGGGGACAATAGAAGGCCACTCTAAAATGTGCAGTTTAGTCACACAACACAATGCCACAGATGTCTCAAGTTTTGAGGAGTGTTCAATTGGCATGCTGACTGCAGAAATGTTCACCAGAGCTGTTGCCAGAGAATTGAATGTTAATTTCTCTACCATAAGCTGCCTCCAACATCGTTTTAGAGAATTTGGCAGTATGTCCAACCGACCTCACAACCACAGACCACGTGTAACCACAGCAGCCCAGGACCTCCAAATCTGGCGTCTTCACCTGCAGGATCGTTTGAGACCAGCCTCCCGGACAGCTGATTAAACTGAGGAATATTTCTGTCTAATAAAGACCTTTTGTGGGGAAAAACTCACTCTGATTGGCTGGGCCTGACTCCCCACCCATGGCTGCGTCATGTGAAATCCATAGATTAAGGCCTATTGAATTTATTTCAATTAACTGATTTACTTATATGAACTGTAACTCAGTAAAATCGTTGAAGTTGTTACATGTTGCGTTTATATTTTTGTTCAGTATCGAATGGTCCATTATCAAATGGGTATTCTCCCAATGGGCTCTGTTCTTGCAACTACCCCGTGCTTCATTTGTGAAACCAAGTGAAATATGTTCGGGAACATCGATAGTAACATGTTTTCACAACAAAGCATATTTAATTGAACTGTTGACAGCCCTTCTGCGTGCTGGAGGAAGGAATGAAGGAGAGAGGTGAAGAGATGGAAACTCATGGTGGTGAAATATTCTGTAGCTAAAGGTATCATGTGTCAGTCTATTAATTATGACATTTTAGAAAAATCCATATTACTAGGCTATTCAAAATCTAAAACAAATTCACTATAATTGTAGGCTTTATTTTAATTAGATTCATTTAGGCTAGACCAATTATGTACCAAAGATATCTTAAATCAGTATTACGTTTCTCTGATTTGCGTAATATGCTGTTGGCTATGTATTGTATAAAGGCACAATCAATATTTTAATTCTGGGGGGTTTTCGGACTTGGGCTCATATACGGTATGGCCTATGCTTATGCATAAGCTCTAATTTGCATATGGGTGTTTTGAATTAATCATTACCTTAGAAAGCACTGTCCATTTAGTTGTTAGGCTTTGAAACAACCTCCACAAGAACCATGTTTTCCACTCAGTTTCAACCTGTTAAACTTCTTTCTTCAAATTGATAGATCACAATGAGGTGAGCTTTAAAAGCACATACTGTTTTGATGATTAGTGTTTGATGTGATTTTCCATTGCATTTGCATTTGCATTGATGTCAGAGTGGTTAGAGGGACAATAGAGCCCTGAGTGCCAGGCCATTGGGACCTGATGGAGGGACAATAGAGCCCTGAGTACCAGGCCATTAGGACCTGATGGAGAGAAAATAGAGCCCTGAGTACCAGGCCATTAGGACCTGATGGAGGGACACTAGAGCCTTGAGTACCAGGCCATTAGGACCTGATAGAGGGACAATAGAGCCCTGAGTACCAGGCCACTGGAACCTGATGGAGGGGCAGTAGAGCCCTGAGTACCAGGCCATTAGGACCTGATGATTGTTAGCAAGTTGGGTAGGCTACTACAAAGGCATGTCCAGAGTGCATTAGTGGAGATTACCGTGACTCAAAGGTCATGTAGAATGTTACTGTGGTCATGTCTCATCCAGAACGCCGCAGCCCGTCTGGTGTTCAACCTTCCCAAGTTCTCTCACGTCACCCCGCTCCTCCGCTCTCTCCACTGGCTTCCAGTTGAAGCTCGCATCCGCTACAAGACCATGGTGCTTGCCTACGGAGCTGTGAGGGGAACGGCACCTCAGTACCTCCAGGCTCTGATCAGGCCCTACACCCAAACAAGGGCACTGCGTTCATCCACCTCTGGCCTGCTCGCCTCCCTACCACTGAGGAAGTACAGTTCCCGCTCAGCCCAGTCAAAACTGTTCGCTGCTCTGGCCCCCCAATGGTGGAACAAACTCCCTCACGACGCCAGGACAGCGGAGTCAATCACCACCTTCCGGAGACACCTGAAACCCCACCTCTTTAAGGAATACCTAGGATAGGATAAAGTAATCCCTCTCACCCCCCTTAAAAGATTTAGATGCACTACTGTTCCACTGGATGTCATAAGGTGAATGCACCAATTTGTAAGTCGCTCTGGATAAGAGCGTCTGCTAAATGACTTAAATGTAAATGTAAATGTAATGTCTCTTGACTGCCAGTGTGGCGGTAATACGATCATCGTAACAGCACTAGCACCGACTTTGCTGATAACTTCATTATTGAGGAAAAATGTGCTTATGACAACTGTGATATGTGGCTGTATCACCTAGCTATCTTAAGATGCATGCACTAACTAACTGTAAGTTGCTCTTGATAAGAGCGTCTGCTTATTGTCTGAAATGTAAATGACAAGGCAGTGAGAAGTTACAAGTGAATCCTGTTATTTTACTGAGAGACAGTGACAATACGGCTCCGTACATACACAGCATTTTAATGAGTTTTAATGAGCAGGCTTTCTTTCATGATTTGTTTTATTTTGACTGGAGCAAGATTGAGCTTTGACAATACGCCTCAAGGAGGATATTATTGTGTCAAGTGTGGCGTGTGTTCTACTTCAGTGTGTGTGTGTGTGTGTGTATGTGTGTGTGTGTATGTGTGTGTGTGTGGGCAGGTTCAGGTTGGCGGTTTGCATCCTGTGACCGGCATACAGGTGGTTGGGAGGAGAGTGAAGGTGTGAAACACACTTCTTGCGCTGTGTATGTGCGGGGGCTTATTGTCACTGTCTCTCAGTAAAATAACAGGATTCACTTGTAACTTCTCACTGCCTTGTCATTTACATTTCAGACAATAAGCAGACACTCTTATCAAGAGCAACTTACAGTTAGTTAGTGCATGCATCTTAAGATAGCTAGGTGATACAGCCACATATCACAGTCGTCGTAAGCACATTTTTCCTCAATAATGAAGTTATCAGCAAAGTCAGTGCTTGTAGGAAAAGTCAAGTGCAAGGTTTAGTTGTTTGTCATATCAGCAACACTCTGTAGATTTGTGGACAGCTTACAGGAAAGCAAAATAAATCTCACAGAAACATTTTGACAATCACATTCTGTATTTTTTATTTTTTATTTCACCTTTATTTAACCAGGTAGGCTAGTTGACAACACCTTTATTTAACCAGGTAGGCTAGTTGAGAACACCTTTATTTAACCAGGTAGGCTAGTTGACAACACCTTTATTTAACCAGGTAGGCTAGTTGACAACACCTTTATTTAACCAGGTAGGCTAGTTGACAACACCTTTATTTAACCAGGTAGGCTAGTTGACAACACCTTTATTTAACCAGGTAGGCTAGTTGAGAACACCTTTATTTAACCAGGTAGGCTAGTTGACAACACCTTTATTTAACCAGGTAGGCTAGTTGACAACACCTTTATTTAACCAGGTAGGCTAGTTGACAACACCTTTATTTAACCAGGTAGGCTAGTTGAGAACACCTTTATTTAACCAGGTAGGCTAGTTGACAACACCTTTATTTAACCAGGTAGGCTAGTTGAGAACACCTTTATTTAACCAGGTAGGCTAGTTGACAACACCTTTATTTAACCAGGTAGGCTAGTTGACAACACCTTTATTTAACCAGGTAGGCTAGTTGAGAACACCTTTATTTAACCAGGTAGGCTAGTTGACAACACCTTTATTTAACCAGGTAGGCTAGTTGACAACACCTTTATTTAACCAGGTAGGCTAGTTGACAACACCTTTATTTAACCAGGTAGGCTAGTTGACAACACCTTTATTTAACCAGGTAGGCTAGTTGACAACACCTTTATTTAACCAGGTAGGCTAGTTGACAACACCTTTATTTAACCAGGTAGGCCAGTTGACAACACCTTTATTTAACCAGGTAGGCTAGTTGACAACACCTTTATTTAACCAGGTAGGCTAGTTGACAACACCTTTATTTAACCAGGTAGGCTAGTTGAGAACACCTTTATTTAACCAGGTAGGCTAGTTGACAACACCTTTATTTAACCAGGTAGGCTAGTTGACAACACCTTTATTTAACCAGGTAGGCTAGTTGAGAACACCTTTATTTAACCAGGTAGGCTAGTTGACAACACCTTTATTTAACCAGGTAGGCTAGTTGAGAACACCTTTATTTAACCAGGTAGGCTAGTTGACAACACCTTTATTTAACCAGGTAGGCTAGTTGACAACACCTTTATTTAACCAGGTAGGCTAGTTGACAACACCTTTATTTAACCAGGTAGGCTAGTTGAGAACACCTTTATTTAACCAGGTAGGCTAGTTGACAACACCTTTATTTAACCAGGTAGGCTAGTTGAGAACACCTTTATTTAACCAGGTAGGCTAGTTGACAACACCTTTATTTAACCAGGTAGGCTAGTTGACAACACCTTTATTTAACCAGGTAGGCTAGTTGACAACACCTTTATTTAACCAGGTAGGCTAGTTGAGAACACCTTTATTTAACCAGGTAGGCTAGTTGAGAACACCTTTATTTAACCAGGTAGGCTAGTTGAGAACACCTTTATTTAACCAGGTAGGCTAGTTGACAACACCTTTATTTAACCAGGTAGGCTAGTTGACAACACCTTTATTTAACCAGGTAGGCCAGTTGACAACACCTTTATTTAACCAGGTAGGCTAGTTGACAACACCTTTATTTAACCAGGTAGGCCAGTTGAGAACACCTTTATTTAACCAGGTAGGCTAGTTGAGAACACCTTTATTTAACCAGGTAGGCTAGTTGACAACACCTTTATTTAACCAGGTAGGCCAGTTGAGAACACCTTTATTTAACCAGGTAGGCTAGTTGAGAACACCTTTATTTAACCAGGTAGGCTAGTTGAGAACACCTTTATTTAACCAGGTAGGCTAGTTGAGAACACCTTTATTTAACCAGGTAGGCTAGTTGAGAACACCTTTATTTAACCAGGTAGGCTAGTTGACAACACCTTTATTTAACCAGGTAGGCTAGTTGACAACACCTTTATTTAACCAGGTAGGCTAGTTGACAACACCTTTATTTAACCAGGTAGGCTAGTTGACAACACCTTTATTTAACCAGGTAGGCTAGTTGACAACACCTTTATTTAACCAGGTAGGCTAGTTGACAACACCTTTATTTAACCAGGTAGGCTAGTTGACAACACCTTTATTTAACCAGGTAGGCTTTATTTGGTAGAACACCTTTATTTAACCAGGTAGGCTAGTTGAGAACACCTTTATTTAACCAGGTAGGCTAGTTGAGAACACCTTTATTTAACCAGGTAGGCTAGTTGAGAACACCTTTATTTAACCAGGTAGGCTAGTTGAGAACACCTTTATTTAACCAGGTAGGCTAGTTGAGAACACCTTTATTTAACCAGGTAGGCTAGTTGACAACACCTTTATTTAACCAGGTAGGCTAGTTGACAACACCTTTATTTAACCAGGTAGGCCAGTTGACAACACCTTTATTTAACCAGGTAGGCTAGTTGACAACACCTTTATTTAACCAGGTAGGCCAGTTGAGAACACCTTTATTTAACCAGGTAGGCTAGTTGAGAACACCTTTATTTAACCAGGTAGGCTAGTTGACAACACCTTTATTTAACCAGGTAGGCCAGTTGACAACACCTTTATTTAACCAGGTAGGCTAGTTGAGAACACCTTTATTTAACCAGGTAGGCTAGTTGAGAACACCTTTATTTAACCAGGTAGGCTAGTTGAGAACACCTTTATTTAACCAGGTAGGCTAGTTGAGAACACCTTTATTTAACCAGGTAGGCTAGTTGACAACAACTTTATTTAACCAGGTAGGCCAGTTGAGAACACCTTTATTTAACCAGGTAGGCTAGTTGACAACAAGTTCTCATTTGCAACTGCGACCTGGACAAGATAAAGCAAAGCAGTGTGACACAAACAACAACACAGAGTTACTCATGGAGTAAACAATAAACAAGTCAATAACACAGTAGAGAAAAAAAGTCTATATATAGTGTGTGCAAAAGGCGTGAGGAGGTAGGCAATAAATAGGCCATAGGAGCGAATAATTACAATTTAGCAGATTAACACTGGAGTGATAAATGAGCAGATGATGATGTGCAAGTAGATATACTGGTGTGCAAAAGAGCAGGAAAGTAAATAAAATAAAAACAGTATGGGGATGAGGTAGGTAGATTGGGTGGGCTATTTATAGATGGACTATGTACAGCTGCAGCGATCGGTTAGCTGCTCAGATAGTTGATGTTTAAAGTTGGTGAGGGAAATAAAAGTCTCCAACTTTTTTGCAATTCGTTCCAGTCACTGGCAGCAGAGAACTGGAAGGAAAGGCGGCCGAATGAGGTGTTGGCTTTAGGGATGATCAGTGAGATACACCTGCTGGAGCGCGTGCTACGGATGGGTGTTGCCATCGTGACCAGTGAACTGAGATAAGGCGGAGCTTTACCTAGCATGGCGGCAGCTTTCCAATCTGTAGGGATCTCGAACGATACGAAAGAGAGGTTGAAAAGGCTAGTAATAGGGGTTGCAACAATGGCGGCGGATAGTTTTAGAAAGAGAGGGTCCAGATTGTCTAGCCCAGCTGATTTGTACGGGTCCAGGTTTTGCAGCTCTTTCAGAACATCTGCTGTCTGGATTTGGGTGAAGGAGAAGCTGGGAGGCTTGGGCGAGTAGCTGCGGGGGAGGCGGAGCTGTTGGCCCGGGTTGGAGTAGCCAGGAGGATGCCATGGCCAGCCGTTGAGAAATGCTTATTGACATTTTTGATTATCATGGATTTATCAGTGGTGACCGTGTTACCTAGCCTCAGTGCAGTGGGCAGCTGGGAGGAGGTGCAGCAGGGCTCTCCAACCCTGTTCCTGGAGAGCTACGGTCCTGTAGGTTTTCACTCCAACCCTAATCTAGCACACCGGATTGTAATAATTAGCTGGTTGATAAGCTGAATCAGGTTTGTTACAACTGGGGTTGGAGTGAAAAGCGACACGAGGGTAACTCCAGGAACAGGGTTGGAGACCCCTGGTATACAGAGTGTAGGCTGTAGATTGCGTCTGTATATTTTGTGGGAGCATATTGAGCCACTGATGGTAAACTGAATAACTAGGACTGGCTGAACTGAATGCAGGTCTATTTTCATCTCCATCATGTGAGAACATTGCCAGAGGGTGTTTTGTGTGTGTGTGTGTGTGTGTGTGTGTGTGTGTGTGTGTGTGTGTGTGTGTGTGTGTGTGTGTGTGTGTGTGTGTGTGTGTGTGAGACTGTCTTTGTGCGTGTGTGTGGCTCAGAATACCTTATCACCTTGTCAGCGTGCCTTCCACCAATGGTTGCAACCCAGTGTGTAAGAGCCTAGATGAGAGCCAGATGCCTGTCTGGAACCACCACACAAACACACACACATATGCAGTCAGACATGGGAAAACGGCTAGTTATGGCTGAAAGAAAATCTCAGTGCCAGGACACGGCTCATTATAGACCGGGCAGGAGCTACTAATTCTGTGCCAGCAGGGATTTTCTATACCGCACAGAGAAAACTATACACAACTTCTGTACAAATCTTTTTCTTTTTTTAGTCTGTTTGTTTTCACACAGTCCTGGTTAAACAAACAAATAAAGCACCATGTCTGCCTTGTGCATACATTTCTTGACCCAGGCCAGGTCTGTTCAGAATGAGGATGAAGCTACAGATCCCCTCTCCGCACCACACAAACACCCAATTCCCACTGGGACGGCCAGAAGCTTCTAAAGCCGTGACATAATTTTCTGGAATTTTCCAAGCTGTTTAAAGGCACAGTCAACTTCGTGTATGTAAACTTCTGACCCACTGGAATTGTGATACAGTGAATTATAAGTGAAATAATCTGTCTGTAAACAATTGTTGGAAAAATGACTTGTGTCATGCACAAAGTAGATGTCCTAACCGACTTGCCAAAACTATAGTTTGTTAACAAGAAATTTGTGGAGCGGTTGAAAAACAAGTTTTAATGACTCCAACCTGAGTGTATGTAAACCTCCGACTTCAACTGTATTTGCACCTGTGATAGACAATGCTGCGAACATGAAGGCTGCTTGGTCTAAAGTGGAGGAGTCCTACCCTCACATCACACCCATTGGCTGTGCTGCTCATGCATTGAATCTGCTCCTCGAGGACATAATGGCACTGAAAACAATGGATACACTCTACAAGATAGCCAAGGAAATGGTTAGGTATGTGAAGGGTCATCAAGTTATAGCAGCAATCTACCTCACCAAGCAAAGTGGGAAGAATAAGGGCACCATATTGAAGCTGCCCAGCAACACCTGTTGGGGGGGTGTTGTCATCATGTTTGACAGTCTCCAGGAGGGGAAGGAGTCTCTCCAAGAAATGGCCATATCACAGTCTGCCGATATTGACAGCCCCATCAAGAGGATCCTCCTGGATGATGTATTTTGGGAGAATGGTAAGCAGCCTGAAACTCCTGAAACCTATAGCAGTAGCCATTGCACGGATTGAGGGAGACAATGCCATCCTGTCTGATGTTCAGACTCTGCTTGCAGATGTTAGAGAAGAAATCCATACTGCCCTGCTGTCACGCCCTGACCTTAGAGAGCCTTTTTATTCTCTATTTGGTTAGGTCAGGGTGTGACTAGGGTGGGCAATCTATGTTTTCTATTTCTTTGTTGGCCGGGTATGGTTCCCAATCAGAGGCAGCTGTCTATTGTTGTCTCTGATTGGGGATCATACTTAGGCAGCCTTTTCCCACCTGTAGTTTGTGGGATCTTGTTTTGGTACTGTGCTGTTTAGCCCTACTAAACTTTATGTTTAGTTTGTATTTGTTGTTTTTTCGGCGTTCTTTGAAATAAAGAAAGATATACGCCTACCACGCTGCGCCTTGGTCCACTCATTCCATCAACGAACATAACATCTGCCCACTTCACTGTTGTTCCAAGCAGAGGAAACTGCAGTTCTGAAATACATCAAAAAGCGTGAAGACTTCTGCCTGAAGCTCATATACATCGCAGTGTACATGTTGGACCCCAAGTATGCTGGCAAGAGCATCCTGTCTGGTGCAGAGATCAACAAGGCCTATGGTGTCATCACTACCGTGTCTCGCCACCTTGGCCTGGATGAGGACAAGGATCTTGTTTGTTTCAACTCCTCAAATTCAGAGCAGAGCAGACTACTAAAATGGATGTGTAAATTATCATTAATTCTGGAAAATGTATGGTTAGTTTTGTCGCGCGTGGTTTACGGTACCACGTAAAGCTATCAGCATTTTAGTCAAATAAAGATTGTTATACTAGCTGTTTGGATGACTGTGTTTTATAAGTGTAAAACAATTATATAAGCAATTGGGAACTAGTTCTCATTCTGAGAAATAAGGTAGGCCACTTGATTTCAATACCTAAACAAAGTGGACAGGCAAGCATGCTGTTCAAACGGTTGGAGACAGGTCATAACAATTCAACTATTTTGCCTTGTTAGCTGAATTCAGTGCTTGTGAAATTACATCTATATCTAAACTGTCTAAACTTGAAAAATAAAAAGTAGCTGGCTACTCACTAGCACGTTGGCTTGTGCTTGAGAGAATGTTTATGAGACTGGTGTTAATTTTCTATAATGCCTGCTACATTATTAGTGAATGCGCATTATGCATGGTTCTGGTTACATTTGTAACAAAAAGGGCATTTTTAAAGACAGACCTGAAAGCCAGATACAATGAAATGCAGTGTATTTGACCTGTAATTGTACAACAAAGCTCATTTAGAGAAAACGTTTTAAAAAATGGAGATATACAGTACCAGTCAAAAGTTTGGACACACCTATTCATTCAAGGGTTTTTCTTTATTTTTACTATATTCTACATTGTAGAATACTAGTGAAGACATCAAAACTATGAAATAACACATATGGAATCATGTAGTAACCAAAAAAGAGTTAAACAAATCAAAATATATTGTATGTTTTAGATTCTTCATAGTAGCATTCTCTTAACCAGCTTCACCTGGAATGATTTTTCCAACTGTCTTGAAGGAGTTCCCATATATGCTGAGTACTTGTTGGCTGCTTTTCCTTCACTCTGCGGTCCAACTCATCCCAAACCATCTCAATTGGGTTGAGGTTGGGTGATTGTGGAGGCCATGTCATCTTATGCAGCACTCCAATACTCTCGTTCTTGGTCAAATAGCCCTTACACAGCCTGGAGGTGTGCTGGGTCATTGTCCTGTTGAAAAACAAATTATAGTCCCACTAAGCGCAAACCAAATGGGATGGCGTATCGCTGCAGAATGCTGTGGTAGCCATGCAGGTTCAGTGTGCCTTGAATTCTAAATAAATCACAGACAGTGTCACCAGCAAAGCACTCCCACACCATCACACATCCTCCTCCATGCTTCACGGTGGGAATCACACATGCAGAGATCATCCATTCACCTACTCTGCATCTCACAAAGACACAGCATTTCGATCCAAAAATCTCAAAGTTGGACATTCCACCGGTCTAATGTCCATTGCTCGTGTTTCTTGGCTCAAGCAAGTCTCTTCTTCTTATTGGTGTCCTTTGTAACGGTTTCCTTGCAGCAAATTGACAATGAAGGCCTGATTCACGCAGTCTCCTCTGAACAGTTGATGTTGAGATATCTGTTACTTGAAATCTGTGAAGCATTTATTTGGGCTGCAATCTGAGGTGCAGTTAACTCTAATGAACTTATCCTCTGCAGCTGTGGTAACTCTGGGTCTTCCTTTCCTGTGATGGTCCTCATGAGAGCTAGTTTCATCATAGCGCTTGATGGTTTTTGCGACTGCACTTGAAGATACTTTTTTTTGTATTGACTATATTGACTGACCTTCATGTCTTAAAGCAATGATGGACTGTCGTTTCTCTTTGCTTATTTGAGCTGTTTTTTCCATAATATGGACTTGGGCTTTTACCTAATAGGGCTATCTTCTGTATACTACCCCTACCTTGTCACAACACAACTGATTGGCTGAAGACCAAACTAAATTCCACATATTAACGTTTAACAAGGCACACCTGTTAATTTAAATGCATTCCAGGTGACTACCTCATTAAGCTGGTTGAGCGAATGCCAAGAGTGTGCAAAACTGTCATCAAGGCAAAGGGTGGCGAATCTCAAATCTCAAATATATTTTGAATTGTTTAACAATTTTTTGGTTACTACCTGATTCTATATGTGTTATTACATAGTTTTGATGTCTTCACTATTATTCTACAATGTATAAAATAGTACAAATAAAGAAAATGAGTAGGTGTATCCAAACATATGACTGGTAATGTGTATTGTGAATTGCCCATAAATGTGAAAATATTGAGATATAAGTTTTAGGCCATATCGCCCTAGCAACTCCAAAATAGAGATACAGCATACAGATATATCTACAGTGCATTTGGAAAGTTTTCAGGCCCCTTGACTTTTTCCACATTTTGTTGTGTTACAGCCTTGTTCTAAAATGTATTACATAGTTTTTCCCCCCTCATCAATCGACACACAATACCCCATAATGATGAAGCAAAAACAGGTTTGTGGACATTGTTTGTAATTTATATCTAAAAATATATATATTTATCACATTTCCATAAGTATTCAGAACCTTTACTCAGTACTTTGCACACACAGTACATAGATCTTTCTATTTGTATTTTATTTTGTGTTATTGACTGTACGTTTGTTTATGTGTAACTCTGTGTTGTTGTCTGTGTCACACTGCTATGCTGTATCCTAGCCAGGTCGCAGTTGTAAATGAGAACTTGTTCTCAACTGGCCTACCTGGTTAAATAAAGGTTAAATAAATAAAAAATATATACTTTGTTGAAGCACCTTTGGCAGCAATTATAAGGCCTCGAGTCTTCTTGGGTATGACACTACAAGCTGGCACACCTGTATTTTGGGAGTTTCTCCCATTCTTCTCTGCAGATCCTCTCAAGCTCCATCAGGTTGGATGGGGAGTGTTGCTGCACAGCTATTTTGTATTTGTATTTATTGTGGATCCCCATTAGCTACTCTTCCTGGGGTCTGAAAAATTAAGGCAGTTATACCATTTTAAAACCATTTGAATACATTCATAACAAATTTCACAACACACTAAGTGTGTTCCCTCAGGCCCCTACTCTGCTACCACATATCTACGACACAAAATACATGTGTACGTGTGTGTATAGTGCGTATGTTATCATGTGTGTGCATGCATGTGTCTGTGCCTATGTTTGTGTTGCTTCACAGTCCCCGTTGTTCCATATTTTTATCTGTTTTTTTAAATCTGATTCTACTGGCTGCATCAGTTACCTGATGTGAAAAAGAGTTCCATCTAGACATGACTCTATGTAGTACTGTGCACCTCCCATAGTCTGTTCTGGACTTGGGGACTGTGAAGAGACCTCTGGTGGTATGTCTTGTGGGGTATCTGTGTCTGAGCTGTCTGCTCGTCGTTTAAACAGACAGCTCGGTGCTTTCAACATGTCAATACCTCTCACAAATACAAGTAGGGATGAATCTCTCCTCCACTTTGAGCCAGGAGAGATTGACATGCATATTAATAATGTTTTCTATATGTGTACATCCAAGGGCCAGCTGGGCTGCCCTGTTCTGAGCCAATTGCAATTTTCTTAAGTCTGTCTTTGTGGCACCTGACTACACGACTGAACAGTATTCCAGGTGTGACAAAACTAGAGCCTGTAGGACCTGCCTTGTTGATAGTGCTATTAAGGTAGAGCAGGGCTTTATTATGGACAGACTTCTCCTCATCTTAGCTACTGTTGTATCAAAATGTTTTGACTATGACAGTTTACAATCCAGGGTTACTCCAAGCAGTTTAGTCACCTCAACTTGCTCAATTTCCACATGATTTATTACATGTTTTAGTTGAGGTTTAGGGTTTAGTGTATGATTTGTCCCAAATACAATGCTTTTATTTGGGACAAAGCATTCTGAAACTAACTTAAGCTCTTTGTTAAGTGTTGCAGTCATTTCAGTCACTGTAGCAGCTGATGTGTATTGTGTTGAGTCATCCGCATACATAGACAAACTGGCTTTACTCAAAGCCATTGGCATGTCGTTAGTAAAGATTAAAACATTAAGGGGCCTAGACAGATGCCCGGGAGAATTCCTGATTCTACATTGATAATATTGTAGAAGCTTCCATTAAAGGACACCCTATATGTATGTTCTGTTAGACAGGTAACTCTGTTATCCACAATACAGCAGGGGGTGTAAAGTCAAAACACATGTGTTTTTCCAGCAACAGACTAAGGTCGATAATGTCAAAAGCCGCACTGAAGTCTAACAAAACAGTCCCTGCAATCTTTTTTATCATCAATTTCTCTCAGCCAATCATCAGTCAAATGCGGTGCTTGTTGAATGTCTTTCCCTATAAGCGTGCGGAAAGTCTGTTGTCAATTTGTTTACTGTAAAATAGCATTGTATCTGGCCAATACAATTTTCCCCAAAACTTTACTAAGGGTTGGTAACAGGCTGATTGGTCGACTATTTGAGCCAGTAAAGGGGGCTTTACTATTCTCATGTAGCTGAATGGCTTTTTCTTCCCTCCAGGCCTGAGGGCACACACTTTCTAGTACTTAAGTTGAATATATGGCCAATAGGAGTGGCGATATCGTCCGCTATTATCCTCAGTCATTTATCATCCAAGTTGTCAGACCCCGGTGGCTTGTCATTGTTGATAGACAACAATTATTTTTTCAGCTCTTCCACACTAACTTTACCGAATTTAAAA
The DNA here is from genome assembly GCF_034236695.1 of Oncorhynchus nerka. Lineage (NCBI taxonomy): Eukaryota > Metazoa > Chordata > Actinopteri > Salmoniformes > Salmonidae > Oncorhynchus > Oncorhynchus nerka. The sequence continues at coordinate 66,145,273 of NC_088413.1, forward strand.
TTACAATTCTTGTTTAATCTTGCCAATGAAAAAATCATTAAAGTAGTTCAGTAACATTCATTAAAGTAAAATCAGTTGGTTTTGTGATGAATGAGGTCTCTCCAGAGATGTTAGATTGGGTTCAAGTCCTGGCTCTGGCTGAGCCACTCAAAGACACTCAGAGATTTGTCCCCAAGCCACTCCTGCATTGTCTTGACTGTGAGCTTAGAGTTCTTGTCCTGTTGGAAGGTGAACCTTTGCCCCAGTCTGAGGTCCTGAGTGCTCTGGAGCAGGTTTTCATCAAGGAGCTCTCTGTACCTTGCTCCGTTCATCTTTCCCTCCATCCTGACTAGACTCCCAGTCTCTGCCGCCACCATGCTTCACCGTAGGGATGATGCCAGGTTTCCTCCAGATGTGACGCTTGGCATTCAGGCTAAAGAGTTCAATATTGGTTTCATCAGACCAGAACATCTTGTTTGTCATGGTCTGAGAGTCCTTTAGGTGCCTTTTGGCAAACTTCAAGCATGCTGTCATGTGCGTTTTACTGAGGAGTGGCTTCCATCTGGTCACTTTACCATAAAGGATTGATTGGTGGAGTGCTGCAGAGATGGTTGTCATTCTGGAAGGTTCTCCCATCTTCACAGAGGAACTCTGGAGCTCTGTCAGAGTGACCATGACCAAGGCCCTGGAGCTCTGTCACCTCCTTGACCAAGGCCCTTCTCTCCTGATTGCTCAGTTTGGCCGGTTGGCCAGCTCTAGGAAGAGTCTTGGTGGTTCCAAACTTCTTTCATTTAAGAATGATGGAGGCCAATGTGTTCTTGGGGACCTTCAATGCTGCAGACAGATCTGTGCCTCGACACAATCTTGTCTCGGAGCTCTACGGACAGTTCCTTCGACCTCATGACTTGGTTTATGCTCAGACATGCACTGTCAACTGTGGGACCTTATGTAGACAGGAGTGTGCCTTTCCTAATCATGTCCAATCAATTGTATTTTATACAGGTGGACTGCAATCAAGTTGTAGAAACATTTCAAGGATGATCAATGGAAACAAAATGCACCTGAGCTCAATTTCGAGTCTCATAGCAAAAGGTCTGAATACTTATGTAAGTAAGATATTTCTGTTTTTATAAAAAACTGTTTTTCTTCGTCATTATGGGGTATTGTGCGTAGATTTGTTTATTTCATACATAACAAAATGTGGAAAAGGGAAGGGGTCTGAACACTTTCCGAATGCACTGTATATCTATAGTGTGGAAAATACCAGGTGGCGAATCGCATCTCTGCATGTCTGGCAGACATATCAGTGTGGATGACGGATCATCACCTCAAGCTGAACCTCGGCAAGACGGAGCTGCTCTTCCTCCCGGGGAAGGACTGCCCGTTCCATGATCTCGCCATCACGGTTGACAACTCCATTGTGTCCTCCTCCCAGAGCGCTAAGAACCTTGGCGTGATCCTGGACAACACCCTGTCGTTCTCAAATAACATCAAGGCGGTGGCCCGTTCCTGTAGGTTCATGCTCTACAACATCCGCAGAGTACGACCCTGCCTCACACAGGAAGCGGCGCAGGTCCTAATCCAGGCACTTGTCATCTCCCGTCTGGATTACTGCAACTCGCTGTTGGCTGGGCTCCCTGCCTGTGCCATTAAACCCCTACAACTCATCCAGAACGCCGCAGCCCGTCTGGTGTTCAACCTTCCCAAGTTCTCTCACGTCACCCCGCTCCTCCGCTCTCTCCACTGGCTTCCAGTTGAAGCTCGCATCCGCTACAAGACCATGGTGCTTGCCTACGGAGCTGTGAGGGGAACGGCACCTCAGTACCTCCAGGCTCTGATCAGGCCCTACACCCAAACAAGGGCACTGCGTTCATCCACCTCTGGCCTGCTCGCCTCCCTACCACTGAGGAAGTACAGTTCCCGCTCAGCCCAGTCAAAACTGTTCGCTGCTCTGGCCCCCCAATGGTGGAACAAACTCCCTCACGACGCCAGGACAGCGGAGTCAATCACCACCTTCCGGAGACACCTGAAACCCCACCTCTTTAAGGAATACCTAGGATAGGATAAAGTAATCCTTCTCACCCCCCTTAAAAGACCTAGATGCACTATTGTAAAGTGGCTGTTCCACTGGATGTCATAAGGTGAAAGCACCAATTTGTAAGTCGCTCTGGATAAGAGCGTCTGCTAAATGACTTAAATGTAATGTAATGAAAATAGTCCTTAGAACTCTATCTTTCTGAGGAGAGCATCCTGCATATCTAATTTCTTACATTATGTATGGTGAAGCACTGTGAGGTGTTTCTCAGTGCTGCCACACAGAGGGGGAGATGCAGACAGTGAAACCAATGCATTGGATTCAACCCAACCAGAGAAAGACATCTGGCATTTTACTACAGAATCTACCCATTTAGTACAGAATCTATCAATACGAGACATCACCTCCTAAGTTATTCTTCAACACACTGTCTGGCAGGCAGTCTTGAAGCACATCCCTTTAGTATGTACAGAGTACAGACAATACTGTGAGGTGCATGTATAATTTATAGTGTACAGTGTAGTGAAAGTCAAGCGTAGGGTGTATCAGGATTCCCTTTTGTCTGAAAGGTTTGCTGAGGTGCAGGAAAAGCGATTGGAGCGACTACTCCCATCAAGCCTGATAAGGACAGACTCTCTGGGGACTCTCCCTTTACTACTCCCATCAAGGTCCAAGGTGATAAGGACAGACTGTCTCTGGGGACGCCTCTCCTCTCCCCTTTACTACTCCCATCAACCCATCCAAGGTGATAAGGACAGACTGTCTCTGGGGACGCCAGACTGTCTCCTCTCCTCTCCCTTTACTACTCCCATCAACCCATCCAAGGTGATAAGGACAGACTGTCTCTGGGGACGCCTCTCCTCTCCTCTTTACTACTCCCATCAACCCATCAACAGACCATCAAGGTGATAAGGTGATAAGACTGTCTCTGGGGACGCCTCTCCTCTCCTCTTTACTACTCCCATCAACCCATCCAAGGTGATAAGGACAGACTGTCTCTGGGGACGCCTCTCCTCTCCCCTTTACTACTCCCATCAACCCATCCAAGGTGATAAGGACAGACTGTCTCTGGGGACGCCTCTCCCTCTCCCCTTTACTACTCCCATCAAACCCATCCAAGGTGATAAGGACAGACTGTCTCTGGGGACGCCTCTCCTCTCCCCAACCCATTTACTACTCCCATCAACCCATCCAAGGTGATAAGGACAGACTGTCTCTGGGGACGCCTCTCCTCTTTACTCCCCATCTTTACTACTCCCATCAACCCCATCCAAGGTGATAAGGACAGACTGTCTCTGGGGACGCCTCTCCTCTCCTCTTTTACTACTCCCATCAACCCATCCAAGGTGATAAGGACAGACTGTCTCTGGGGACGCCTCTCCTCTCCTCCTTTACTACTCCCATCAACCCATCCAAGGTGATAAGGACAGACTGTCTCTGGGGACGCCTCTCCTCTCCTCTTTACTACTCCCATCAACCCATCCAAGGTGATAAGGACAGAGACTGTCTCTGGGGACGCCTCTCCTCTCCCTTTACTACTCCCATCAACCCATCCAAGGTGATAAGGACAGACTGTCTCTGGGGACGCCTCTCCTCTCCTCTTTACTACTCCCATCAACCCATCCAAGGTGATAAGGACAGACTGTCTCTGGGGACGCCTCTCCTCTCCCCCATTTACTACTCCCATCAACCCATCCAAGGTGATAAGGACAGACTGTCTCTGGGGACGCCTCTCAGACTGTCTCTCCCTCTTTACTACTCCCATCAACCCATCCAAGGTGATAAGGACAGACTGTCTCTGGGGACGCCTCTCCTCTCCCTTTACTACTCCCATCAACCCATCCAAGGTGATAAGGACAGACTGTCTCTGGGGACGCCTCTCCTCTCCCTTTACTACTCCCATCAACCCATCCAAGGTGATAAGGACAGACTGTCTCTGGGGACGCCTCTCCTCTCCCTTTACTACTCCCATCAACCCATCCAAGGTGATAAGGACAGACTGTCTCTGGGGACGCCTTTACTACTCCTATCAACCTATCTGGGATATGACCTTGGGGACTCCCCTTTACTACTCCCATCAACCCATCCAAGGTGATAAGGACTCCTCTCCTCTTTACTACTCCCATCAACCCATCCAAGGTGATAAGGACAGACTGTCTCTGGGGACGCCTCTCCTCTCCCCTTTACTACTCCCATCAACCCATCCAAGGTGATAAGGACAGACTGTCTCTGGGGACGCCTCTCCTCTCCCTTTACTACTCCCATCAACCCATCCAAGGTGATAAGGACAGACTGTCTCTGGGGACGCCTCTCCTCTCCCCTTTACTACTCCCATCAACCCATCCAAGGTGATAAGGACAGACTGTCTCTGGGGACGCCTCTCCTCTCCCCTTTACTACTCCCATCAACCCATCCAAGGTGATAAGGACAGACTGTCTCTGGGGACGCCTCTCCTCTCCTCTTTACTACTCCCATCAACCCATCCAAGGTGATAAGGACAGACTGTCTCTGGGGACGACTGTCTCTCCTCTCCTCTTTACTACTCCCATCAACCCATCCAAGGTGATAAGGACAGACTGTCTCTGGGGATCAACCCATCCAAGGTGATAAGGACAGACTCTCTGGGGACGCCTCTCCTCTCCCCTTACTACTCCCATCAACCCATCCAAGGTGATAAGGACTCTTTACTACTCCCATCAACCCATCCAAGGTGATAAGGACAGACTGTCTCTGGGGACGCCTCTCCTCTCCTCTTTACTACTCCCATCAACCCATCCAAGGTGATAAGGACAGACTGTCTCTGGGGACGCCTCCCCTCTCCCCTTTACTACTCCCATCAACCCATCCAAGGTGATAAGGACAGACTGTCTCTGGGGACGCCTCTCCTCTCCTCTTTACTACTCCCATCAACCCATCCAAGGTGATAAGGACAGACTGTCTCTGGGGACGCCTCTCCTCTCCCCTTTACTACTCCCCATCAACCCATCCAAGGTGATAAGGACAGACTGTCTCTGGGGACGCCTCTCCTCTCCCTTTACTACTCCCATCAACCCATCCAAGGTGATAAGGACAGACTGTCTCTGGGGACGCCTCTCCTCTCCCCTTTACTACTCCCATCAACCCATCCAAGGTGATAAGGACAGACTGTCTCTGGGGACGCCTCTCCTCTCCTCTTTACTACTCCCATCAACCCATCCAAGTGATATGGACAGACTGTCTCTGGGGACTCTCCTCCCCTTTACTACTCCCATCCAAGGTGATAAGGACAGACTGTCTCAACCCATCCAAGGTGATAAGGACAGACTGTCTCTGGGGACGCCTCTCCTCCTCCTCTTTACTACTCCCATCAACCCATCCAAGGTGATAAGGACAGACTGTCTCTGGGGACGCCTCTCCTCTCCCTTTACTACTCCCATCAACCCATCCAAGGTGATAAGGACAGACTGTCTCTGGGGACGCCTCTCCTCTCCCCTTTACTACTCCCATCAACCCATCCAAGGTGATAAGGACAGACTGTCTCTGGGGACGCCTCTCCTCTCCTCTTTACTACTCCCATCAACCCATCCAAGGTGATAAGGACAGACTGTCTCTGGGGACGCCTCTCCTCTCCCAACCCATTTACTACTCCCATCAACCCATCCAAGGTGATAAGGACAGACTGTCTCTGGGGACGCCTCTCCTCTCCTCTTTACTACTCCCATCAACCCATCCAAGGTGATAAGGACAGACTGTCTCTGGGGACGCCTCTCCTCTCCTCTTTACTACTCCCATCTCCCATCAACCCATCCAAGGTGATAAGGACAGACTGTCTCTGGGGACGCTGTCTCTCCTCTCCCCTCTTTACTACTCCCATCAACCCATCCAAGGTGATAAGGACAGACTGTCTCTGGGGACGCCTCTCCTCTCCTCTTTACTACTCCCATCAACCCATCCAAGGTGATAAGGACAGACTGTCTCTGGGGACGCCTCTCTCTCCCTTTACTACTCCCATCAACCCATCCAAGGTGATAAGGACAGACTGTCTCTGGGGGACAGACCTCTCCTCTCCCCTTTACTACTCCCATCAACCCATCCAAGGTGATAAGGACAGACTGTCTCTGGGGACGCCTCTCCTCTCCCCTTTACTACTCCCATCAACCCATCCAAGGTGATAAGGACAGACTGTCTCTGGGGACGCCTCTCCTCTCCTCTTTACTACTCCCATCAACCCATCCAAGGTGATAAGGACAGACTGTCTCTGGGGACGCCTCTCCTCTCCTCTTTACTACTCCCATCAACCCATCCAAGGTGATAAGGACAGACTGTCTCTGGGGACGCCTCTCTCTTTACTACTCCCATCAACCCATCCAAGGTGATAAGGACAGACTGTCTCTGGGGGACGACTGTCTCTCCTCTCCCTCCTTTACTACTCCCATCAACCCATCCAAGGTGATAAGGACAGACTGTCTCTGGGGACGCCTCTCCTCTCCCTTTACTACTCCCATCAACCCATCCAAGGTGATAAGGACAGACTGTCTCTGGGGACGCCTCTCCTCCCTCTTTACTACTCCCATCAACCCATCCAAGGTGATAAGGACAGACTGTCTCTGGGGACGCCTCTCCTCTCCCTTTACTACTCCCATCAACCCATCCAAGGTGATAAGGACAGACTGTCTCTGGGGACGCCTCTCCTCTCCCCTTTACTACTCCCATCAACCCATCCAAGGTGATAAGGACAGACTGTCTCTGGGGACGCCTCTCCTCTCCCTTTACTACTCCCATCAACCCATCCAAGGTGATAAGGACAGACTGTCTCTGGGGACGCCTCTCCTCTCCCCTTTACTACTCCCATCAACCCATCCAAGGTGATAAGGACAGACTGTCTCTGGGGACGCCTCTCTCCTCTGCCAACCCATTTGACTACTCCCATCAACCCATCCAAGGTGATAAGGACAGACTGTCTCTGGGGACGCCTCTCCTCTCTCTTTACTACTCCCATCAACCCATCCAAGGTGATAAGGACAGACTGTCTCTGGGGACGCCTCTCCTCTCCCCTTTACTACTCCCATCAACCCATCCAAGGTGATAAGGACAGACTGTCTCTGGGGACGCCTCTTCCTCTCTCCCCTCTTTACTACTCCCATCAACCCATCCAAGGTGATAAGGACAGACTGTCTCTGGGGACGCCTCTCTCCTCTCCTCTTTACTACTCCCATCAACCCATCCAAGGTGATAAGGACAGACTGTCTCTGGGGACGCCTCTCCTCTCCTCTTTACTACTCCCATCAACCCATCCAAGGTGATAAGGACAGACTGTCTCTGGGGACGCCTCTCCTCTCCTCTTTACTACTCCCATCAACCCATCCAAGGTGATAAGGACAGACTGTCTCTGGGGACGCCTCTCCTCTCCTCTTTACTACTCCCATCAACCCATCCAAGGTGATAAGGACAGACTGTCTCTGGGGACGCCTCTCCTCTCCTCTTTACTACTCCCATCAACCCATCCAAGGTGATAAGGACAGACTGTCTCTGGGGACGCCTCTCCTCTCCCCTTTACTACTCCCATCAACCCATCCAAGGTGATAAGGACAGACTGTCTCTGGGGACGCCTCTCCTCTCCCCTTTACTACTCCCATCAACCCATCCAAGGTGATAAGGACAGACTGTCTCTGGGGACGCCTCTCCTCTCCTCTTTACTACTCCCATCAACCCATCCAAGGTGATAAGGACAGACTGTCTCTGGGGACGCCTCTCCCTCTCCCCAACCCATTTACTACTCCCATCAACCCATCCAAGGTGATAAGGACAGACTGTCTCTGGGGACGCCTCTCCTCTCCCTTTACTACTCCCATCAACCCATCCAAGGTGATAAGGACAGACTGTCTCTGGGGACGCCTCTCCTCTCCCCTTTACTACTCCCATCAACCCATCCAAGGTGATAAGGACAGACTGTCTCTGGGGACGCCTCTCCTCTCCCCTTTACTACTCCCATCAACCCATCCAAGGTGATAAGGACAGACTGTCTCTGGGGACGCCAGACTGTCTCTCCTCTCCTCTCCTTTTACTACTCCCATCAACCCATCCAAGGTGATAAGGACAGACTGTCTCTGGGGACGCCTCTCCTCTCCCCCCATTACTACTCCCATCAACCCATCCAAGGTGATAAGGACAGACTGTCTCTGGGGACGCCTCTCCTCTCCCCTTTACTACTCCCATCAACCCATCCAAGGTGATAAGGACAGACTGTCTCTGGGGACGCCTCTCCTCTCCTCTTTACTACTCCCATCAACCCATCCAAGGTGATAAGGACAGACTGTCTCTGGGGACGCCTCTCCTCTCCCCCAAGGTGATAAGGACAGACTGTCTCTCCCTACTACTCCCATCAACCCATCCAAGGTGATAAGGACAGACTGTCTCTGGGGACGCCTCTCCTCTCCCCTTTACTACTCCCATCAACCCATCCAAGGTGATAAGGACAGACTGTCTCTGGGGACGCCTCTCCTCTCCTCTTTACTACTCCCCATCAACCCATCCAAGGTGATAAGGACAGACTGTCTCTGGGGACGCCTCTCCTCTCCCTTTACTACTCCCATCAACCCATCCAAGGTGATAAGGACAGACTGTCTCTGGGGACGCCTCTCCTCTCCTCTTTACTACTCCCATCAACCCATCCAAGGTGATAAGGACAGACTGTCTCTGGGGACGCCTCTCCTCTTTACTACTCCCATCAACCCATCCAAGGTGATAAGGACAGACTGTCTCTGGGGACGCCTCTCCTCTCCCCTTTACTACTCCCATCAACCCATCCAAGGTGATAAGGACAGACTGTCTCTGGGGACGCCTCTCCTCTCCCCTTTACTACTCCCACTCCCATCAACCCATCCAAGGTGATAAGGACAGACTGTCTCTGGGGACGCCTCTCCTCTCCCTCTTTACTACTCCCATCAACCCATCCAAGGTGATAAGGACAGACTGTCTCTGGGGACGCCTCTCCTCTCCTCTTTACTACTCCCATCAACCCATCCAAGGTGATAAGGACAGACTGTCTCTGGGGACGCCTCTCCTCTCCCCTTTACTACTCCCATCAACCCATCCAAGGTGATAAGGACAGACTGTCTCTGGGGACGCCTCTCCTCTCCCCTTTACTACTCCCATCAACCCATCCAAGGTGATAAGGACAGACTGTCTCTGGGGACGCCTCTCCTCTCCTCTTTACTACTCCCATCAACCCATCCAAGGTGATAAGGACAGACTGTCTCTGGGGACGCCTCTCCTCTCCCCTTTACTACTCCCATCAACCCATCCAAGGTGATAAGGACAGACTGTCTCTGGGGACGCCTCTCCTCTCCTCTTTACTACTTCCATCAACCCATCCAAGGTGATAAGGACAGACTGTCTCTGGGGACGCCTCTGATAAGGACAGACTGTCTCTGGGGACTCTCTTACTACTCCCCATCAACCCATCCAAGGTGATAAGGACAGACTGTCTCTGGGGACGCCTCTCCTCTCCCCTTTACTACTCCCATCAACCCATCCAAGGTGATAAGGACAGACTGTCTCTGGGGACGCCTCTCCTCTCCCCTTTACTACTCCCATCAACCCATCCAAGGTGATAAGGACAGACACTCTCTTTCTCTCTTTCTCTCGCTCTCTTTCTCTCCTCCATTAACAATCTTTCTGTGGTGCTCTAGCAGTGGTCTGTCATGTGATTCTGTCTATTTCACACCTATATCCTTTGATTTTTCATCATGACTGTCCGCAAACCTACATCTAAACCTATATTCCTTCAAATTCCTATATGACATAAACATTTATGCATTGATACATTGATAAAACTTGTTGGCCTTTTCTACTATTGCTCATTCAATATTTGATGAATCCATCTGTTTGCACCTTGCAACAAGGAAAATGTGTCACTTGCACAGAAGAAATGTGTTGAAAGTACGTGTTCCTGACATTAAAGCACCTCCTAAGTCCTGATGCATGCTGTTCCATGCACTCGTATCTGTGCTGCAAGGACATCATATTCAATAGGCATTGTTTTTGGTTGAGTCATCAACTATTGACAATTCATGTTCACAGCATGACAGTTGTTTTAACATTGTGGTTGAATATTTGTGCTTCTTGGCACATCAGAACCCTCCCCCCACATGCCCGTAGAATGGGTGCTGCGTCAAGTCTAATGTTCGTCACTGTTTTTTGACCAATCAAGTCGATAAAGGCATGACTACTCCTCTGTTTCAATGCTCTTGAATTATACACTACCGTTCAAAAGTTTGGGGTCACTTAGAAATGTCCTTGTTTTTGAAAGAAAAGCACATTTCTTTGTCCATTAAATTAACATCAAATTGATCAGAAATACAGTGTAGACATTGTTAATGTTGTAAATGACTATTGTAGCTGGAAACAGCAGATTTTTTAAATGGAAAATCTACATAGGCGTACAGAGGCCCATTATCAGCAACCATCCTCTGTCCAGTGTCTGTGTTCTTTTGCCCATCTTAATCTTTTATTTTTATTGGTCAGTCTGAGATATGCCTTTTTTAGTTTAGTTTAGTTTAGTTCATTTTATTTTTACAGGGACAGTGCACATTAATCAACGTTTCAGTAAAAGTGCCGGTTTTAGCCAGCCGGCTAATTTTCAACCGCAGTCCCTGGGCAGGTTATTAAAAACAATTACAATATAGACAATAGCACCATAGAACAAGCAAGACATAGCAACATAGGACAAGCAAGACATAGCATACAGACAGAGCAACATAGAACAAAAAGCAGCAAGACAAAATTCATAAAAGCAACAAAGTGTTTCCACACCTCACAAGCTACAGACAACAGACAACATGGAAAGTGGCAACACACAGCTAGGGACCATGTTCACAAATCTGATTGACCTTCAGCCATGTCTTCAAGCATTTTGTGAAAGTGTGATATGTGGTGCAGTTATGTGTGTCTGATGGCAGTGTATTCCAGACATGGGAAGCTCTCACAGAGAATGCAGATTTACTAAAGGTGCTTTTCCTTAGGGGAACTATACAGTCACCTCTCATGGCAGACCTTGTGGATCTGCTGCCATATGTCTGGGTTTTCTGTTTAACAAAAATATTGAGTGGAGGGGGAGCCAGGCCATTAAGGATCTTGAATACAAGACATGCGTCGGTGTATTGCACAAGATTTTCCCAACTCAAGAGTTTGAGACCCAACTCAAGAGTTTTCTTTGCAACTCTGCCTAGAAGGCCAGCATTCCAGAGTTGCCTCTTCACTGTTGACGTTGAGATTGGTGTTTTGTGGGTACTATTTAATGAAGCTGCCAGTTGAGGACTTGTGAGGTCTCAAACTAGACACTCTAATGTACGTGTCCTCTTGCTCAGTTGTGCACCGGGGCCTTCCACTCCTCTTTCTATTCTGGTTAGAGCCCGTTTGCCCTGTTCTGTGAAGGGAGTAGTACACAGCGTTGTACGAGATCTTCAGTTTCTTGGCAATTTCTCACATGGAATGGCTTTCATTTCTCAGAACAAGAATAGACTGATGAGTTTCAGAAGAAAGGTTTTTGTTTCTGGCCATTTTGAGCCAGTAATCGAACCCACAAATGCTGATGCTGCAGATACTCAACTAGTCTAAAGTAGAACAGTTTTCAGCTGTACTAACATAATTGAAAAGGGGTTTTCTAATGATCAATTAGCTTTTTATAATGATAAACTCGGATTAGCTAACACAACGTGCCATTGGAACACAGGAGTGATGGTTGCTGATAATGGGTGTCTGTACGCCTATGTAGATATTCCATTAAAAAAAACATCAGTTTCCAGCTACAATAGTCATTTACAACATTAACATGGTCTACACTGTATTTCTGATCAAGTTGATGTTATTTTAATGGACAAAAATGTGCTTTTCTTTCAAAAACAAGGACATTTCTAAGTGACCCAAAACTTTTGAATGGTAGTGTATTTAGACATTATGGCATGTTTACCTACAGGCTATGGTAAACATTTACTGTATCAAGTGTGGCCGACAGTCTGTGGTTTATCGAAATCGAGAGTCTGCGATTTCCCTGCCATCACGCACTATTGGAGCTCCACCCAAGCAAAGCATTTGATTGGTTTGATGTTTTTATAAAACATTTTTAATGTATTTTTTATTTAACCTTTATTTAACGAGGCAAGTCAGTTAAGAACAAATTCTTATTTACAATGACGGCCTACCTTGGCCAAACCCGGACAACGCTGGGCCAATTGTGCGCCCTGGCTTTCCAAGATGGCGTAGCAGTCGGACGTGTGTTTTGTCTTGTCCCGTCCTGTATAGTGTAAATATAGTTTTTTTCCTCGTTTTTTTCTGTATATATTTCGTACATATTTTAATCTCACTTTCCAACTACAGGCTGAATATACTCTCCTGCAACCCGCATCACCCAATGTGGTACGGATCTGCTTTTTCTATACTTTAGAATCGGAACCCTCATCAGAAGCTAGCCGCTAACTAGCTAGCCACTGCTAGCGGTCTTCAACGCTAACTAGGACACCAGCGCGACATCTACCCAAAGCATATCAGACTGCTTTTTCTCTACCACATCTCCGGATTCCTACCGCAAGCTCTGAACCTTTATACCGGATCATCGTAAATAGCTAGCTGCAATCCGAGTGGCCACTCCTGGCTAACGTCTCTGTCCCAGAGCAAGCACCAGTTAGCCTGGAGCTAGCCTCGAGCTAAGCCCATCTCCCGACTAGCCGAAGAGGTCCAAAGATACCTAATTTGCCAATTGGCCTGGACCCTCTACTGACCCTCTGCTGCCGACACGGAGCCCCGCCGATCCATCACGACTGGTCCGCCGACATAATCGTCCGAGGGGGTTTCAACAGGCTTTTCCGCTGCGACATCGCCAAAGATCCATCTGCTGGCCAAGGCCCGCGAGCTTTCTGAATCGCTGTATCTCCAGCTCACCGCATGAAGAGGAATAAACAGACTCCCCCCATCGCGACGTCCCCCAAAGGTTAACTCTCTAGCCCTCGCTATCTCCCTGCTTGCTAATTCGGCCTGCTAACGGCTTGTCAAGCTCCGGTCCGCTAACTGCTACCTTGTCTAACTTGTCTGGCCTACGAACTGTTAGCTTGTTAGCACAGGCCTGCTAACCGTCTGAACCACCGCGTCCCAATCACTCTCTGACCCCATTTACTTTCTATCTCTTTTTGATTTTTAATTTGTTTATACCTTCCGGAAACCTGCCTCACCCAATGTGATACGGAATCGCTATTACTTTTACTTTTATTTTTATGACACACTCAAGAACCTCCAGACGCTAACCAGCTAACTAGCTACAAGCTAGTTAGTCATTGTTAGTTTAAAAAAAAAAAAAAAAAACCTGGATAACACTCGCCAGCCCAGCCCCCCTGCCCATCCACCGCTGCCCCCTGGACACTGATCTCTTGGCTACATAGCTGACGCACGCTGGACTGTCCATTAATCACGGTACTCCTTTCTGCTTGTTTGTCTTACCTGTCGGCCCCGTTGCCTAGTCAACGCCATTTTACCTGCTGTTTGTTGTGCTAGCGGATTAGCCCCGCCTACTGTTTTTAGCTAGCTTTCCAAATTCAACACCTGTGATTACTGTATGCCTCGCTGTATGTCTCTCTCAGATGTCAATATGCCTTGTATACTGTTGTTCAGGTTAGTTATAATTGTTTTAGTTCACAATGGAGCCCCTAGACCCACTCTGCATACCCCTGTTACCTCCTTTGTCCCACCTCCCACACATGCGGTGACCTCACCCATTACAACCAGCATGTCCAGAGATACAACCTGTCTCATCATCACCCAGTGCCTGGGCTTACCTCCGCTGTACCCGCACCCCACCATACCCCTGTCTGCGCATTATGCCCTGAATATATTCTACCATGCCCAGAAACCTGCTCCTCTTATCCTCTGCCCCCAACGCTCTAGGCGACCAGTTTTGATAGCCTTTAGCCGCACCCTCATACTACTCCTTCTCTGTTCCGCGGGTGATGTGGAGGTAAACCCAGGCCCTGCATGTCCCCAGGTACCCTCATTTGTTGACTTCTGTGATCGAAAAAGCCTTGGTTTTATGTATGTCAACATCAGAAGCCTCCTCCCTAAGTTTGTTTTACTCACTGCTTTAGCACACTCTGCTAACCCTGATGTCCTTGCCGTGTCTGAATCCTGGCTCAGGAAGGCCACCAAAAATTCAGAGATTTCCATACCCAACTATAACATCTTCCGTCAAGATAGAACTACCAAAGGGGGCGGAGTTGCAGTCTACTGCAGAGATAGCCTGCAAAGTAATGTCATACTTTCCAGGTCCATACCCAAACAGTTCGAACTACTAATTTTGAAAATTACCCTCTCCAGAAATAAGTCTCTAACTGTTGCCGCCTGCTACCGGCCACCCTCAGCTCCCAGCTGTGCCCTGGACACCATTTGTGAATTGATCGCCCCCCATCTAGCTTCAGAGTTTGTTCTATTAGGTGACCTAAACTGGGATATGCTTAACACCCCGGCAGTCCTACAATGTAAGCTAGATGCCCTCAATCTCACTCAAATCATCAAGGAACCCACCAGGTACAACCCTGGGCACCCTCATAGACGTCATCCTGACCAACTGGCCCTCCAAATACACCTCCGCTGTCTTCAACCAGGATCTCAGCGATCACTGCCTCATTGCCTGTATCCGCCACGGAGCCGCAGTCAAACGACCACCCCTCATCACTGTCAAACGCTCCCTAAAACACTTCTGTGAGCAGGCCTTTCTAATCGACCTGGCCCGGGTATCCTGGAAGGACATTGACCTCATCCCGTCAGTTGAGGATGCCTGGTCATTCTTTAAAAACTTCCTCACCATTTTAGATAAGCATGCTCCGTTCAAAAATGCAGAACCAAGAACAGATACAGCCCTTGGTTCACTCCAGACCTGACTGCCCTCGACCAGCACAAAAACATCCTGTGGCGGACTGCAATAGCATCGAATAGCCCCCGTGATATGCAACTGTTCAGGGAAGTCAGGAACCAATACACGCAGTCAGTCAGGAAAGCTAAGGCCAGCTTCTTCAGGCAGAAGTTTGCATCCTGTAGCTCCAACTCCAAAAAGTTCTGGGACACTGTGAAGTCCATGGAGAACAAGAGCACCTCCTCCCAGCTGCCCACTGCACTGAGGCTAGGTAACACGGTCTCCACCGATAAATCCACGATTATCGAAAGCTTCAATAAGCACTTCTCAACGGCTGGCCATGCCTTCCGCCTGGCTACTCCAACCTCGGCCAACAGCTCCGCCCCCGCAGCTCCTCGCCCAAGCCTCTCCAGGTTCTCCTTTACCCAAATCCAGATAGCAGATGTTCTGAAAGAGCTGCAAAACCTAGACCCGTACAAATCAGCTGGGCTTGACAATCTGGACCCTCTATTTCTGAAACTATCTGCCGCCATTGTCGCAACCCCTATTACCAGCCTGTTCAACCTCTCTTTCATATCGTCTGAGATCCCCAAGGATTGAAAGCTGCCGCAGTCATCCCCCTCTTCAAAGGGGGAGACACCCTGGACCCAAACTGCTATAGACCTATATCCATCCTGCCCTGCCTATCTAAGGTCTTCGAAAGCCAAGTCAACAAACAGGTCACTGACCATCTCGAATCCCACCGTACCTTCTCCGCTGTGCAATCTGGTTTCCGAGCCAGTCACGGGTGCACCTCAGCCACGCTCAAGGTACTAAACGATATCATTACCGCCATCGATAAAAGACAGTACCGTGCAGCCGTCTTCATCGACCTCGCCAAGGCTTTCGACTCTGTCAATCACCATATTCTTATCGGCAGACTCAATAGCCTCGGTTTCTCGGATGACTGCCTTGCCTGGTTCACCAATTACTTTGCAGACAGAGTTCAGTGTGTCAAATCGGAGGGCATGCTGTCCGGTCCTCTGGCAGTCTCTATGGGGGTGCCACAGGGTTCAATTCTCGGGCCGACTCTTTTCTCTGTATATATCAATGATGTTGCTCTTGCTGCGGGCGATTCCCTGATCCACCTCTACGCAGACGACACCATTCTATATACTTTCGGCCCGTCATTGGACACTGTGCTATCTAACCTCCAAACGAGCTTCAATGCCATACAGCACTCCTTCCGTGGCCTCCAACTGCTCTTAAACGCGAGTAAAACCAAATGCATGCTTTTCAACCGATCGCTGCCTGCACCCGCATGCCCGACTAGCATCACCACCCTGGATGGTTCCGACCTTGAATATGTGGACATCTATAAGTACCTAGGTGTCTGGCTAGACTGCAAACTCTCCTTCCAGACTCACATCAAACATCTCCAATCGAAAATCAAATCAAGAGTCGGCATTCTATTCCGCAACAAAGCCTCCTTCACTCACGCCGCCAAGCTTACCCTAGTAAAACTGACTATCCTACCGATCCTCGATTTCGGCGATGTCATCTACAAAATGGCTTCCAACACTCTACTCAGCAAACTGGATGCAGTCTATCATAGTGCCATCCGTTTTGTCACCAAAGCACCTTATACCACCCACCACTGCGACTTGTATGCTCTAGTCGGCTGGCCCTCGCTACATATTCGTCGCCAGACCCACTGGCTCCAGGTCATCTACAAGTCCATGCTAGGTAAAGCTCCGCCTTATCTCAGTTCACTGGTCACGATGGCAACACCCATCCGTAGCACACGCTCCAGCAGGTGTATCTCACTGATCATCCCTAAAGCCAACACCTCATTTGGCCGCCTTTCGTTCCAGTACTCTGCTGCCTGTGACTGGAACGAACTGCAATAATCGCTGAAGTTGGAGACTTTTATCTCCCTCACCAACTTCAAACATCAGCTATCCGAGCAGCTAACCGATCGCTGCAGCTGTACATAGTCTATTGGTAAATAGCCCACCCATTTTCACCTACCTCATTCCCATACTGTTTTTATACTGTTTTTTTTTCATTTTTTATTTACTTTTCTGCTCTTTTGCACACCAATATCTCTACCTGTACATGACCATCTGATCATTTATCACCCCAGTGTTAATCTGCAAAATTGTATTATTTGCCTACCTCCTCATGCCTTTTGCACACATCGTATATAGACTGCCCATTTTTTTTCCTACTGTGTTATTGACTTGTTAATTGTTTATTCCATGTGTAACTCTGTGTTGTCTGTTCACACTGCTATGCTTTATCTTGGCCAGGTCGCAGTTGCAAATGAGAACTTGTTCTCAACTAGCCTACCTGGTTAAATAAAGGTGAAATAAAAAAATAAAATAAAATAAATAAATAAAAAAAGTCCCTGATTTCACCAGGCTTCCACCCCATTGTAGCTACTTTCTGCCATTGACTGCACCATGCTTACCGATTATGTCCCAAGTCTGGGCATCCTGGCCCAGAATTGGCACAGCTCATGGCTACTGGGTTGAGGTTGAATAACTTTTCCATAGATCTGGCAACCAATCTGGCATGGCAAGGCATGATTAGTATAGCCTGGGATCAGATGGTAAGATGGGTCATTGTTGGGTCATACCCTGGGTCATTGGGTCATTGGGTCATACCCTGGGTCATTGTTGTTTTCGGGGGTGCATTAATCCATGCATTTCATGGGTGGGCCTCCAGATAAGCCAAATCCCATGTTGTTTATCCCCATCCTCTATCATTCTCTATGGGACCTCCAGTTAAGTATAGGCCGTATTTGATATGAGAATGAGTCTCGGCACCACTGGGCAAAACAGCGACAAAGGCCTTGCAGACGAAGAGCCAGCATGAAGCCAGAGAACATGTCACTAGGAAAGAGGCCTGTAGAACTCATCAAGCTCTTTGTGAGTGTGTGAGCGAAGAGAGTGAGAGATGAAACCTTGAGAAGCTTCATGCAGAGAGAGGAGTTAGGCAAGCAGGCATGGAAACCCTACAGAACCACGGGAAGGAACGCAGGCAGAGCTTGAGAGAATGAGCTGGGTCCTTGGAATGCACTTTAACTGTGGCTACGTGGTACATGCTGTCAGTCATTAACCAACCTGAGTAGGACTGTGAGGTTCCTCCTGGGAGCCAGCCGACCAGACTCTGTGACATAGAGTCATGTGCTCTACGAACACCGAGGGGTCATTGAGGGGGGGGGGGGGCAGGTAGCCTAGTGGTTAGCGTTGGACTCGCAACCGAAAGGTTGCAAGATCGAATCCCTGATCTGACAAGGTAAAAATCTGTCGTTCTGCCCCTGAACAAGGCACTGTTCCTAGGCCATCATTGAAAATAAGAATTTGTTCTTAACTGACTTGCCTAGTTAAATAAAGGTAAAAAATAATTGAGAGGGAAAACCAGTCAAGTAAACAAACACAGGTTATCTTTGTTATGTTTGATCCCTTAGTCAGCGTTTCCACCTCTTTTATTTGAATGTGGAAAGAACATGGTTTTGTCCTGCTCCACTTCTCTTCACGGGTTCTTATTCTAAAAATACTTTTGTTACAAGAGTTATGGTGACTGTTGATAAGTTAGAGTAATAACCTCATGTCAATACAAAACAAAATTGCACTATTATTTCTTACTGTAAATAATGCCGTTAACATGACCCAGGTTATCACACAACCAACTAGTGTTGGATCTGTGACACCCACTTGTATAGGTCATATCGTCACTAATACTGCAGAGCTTTTCTACAAAGCAATATCAGTTCCCATTGGCTGTAGTGACCATAACAAGTGTTAACAAGGCATAACAAGGCATGGCCTAAAGTTATTCATAAGAGATCATTCAAAATGGTTTTTTCAGGACTATTTTGTTGAAGATGTAAAAAATGTACAGTACCTGTCAAACGTTTGGACAAGAGTGTGCAAAGCTGTCATCAAGGCGAAGGGTGGCTGCTTTGAAGAATCTCAAACAAAAAATATTTTGATTTGTTTTACACTTTTTTTGGTTACTACATGATTCCATGTGTGTTATTTCATAGTTTTGATGTCTTCACTATTATTCTACAATGTAGAAAATAGAAAAATTAAGAAAAGCCCTTGAATGAGTAAGTGTGTCCAAACTTTTGACTGGTACTGTATGTTGGTCTGATGTTTATGAGGAGAATCCAGATGCAGCACTTGGAGTATTTGGAAAATGATTCCTGCAACAGTTGACAAACATGCAGAGAATTGTTAAAGCCCCCTGGATTGATGATGAATTGCTAAATTGTATAGTTGAAAGAAATTATACAAAAGAGGTTTCAAACAAGTCAGGCAATTCAGCTGATTGGTTGACATACTGTCAATTGAGAAATGTTGTGAATACACCTTTTTTTAAATAAGAAATTATATTACATAAATAAGATAAATCATATAAAAAATGATGGAAAAAAATCATTTTTAGCACTGCAAATTATATTATGGTCAGAAAACCCAATTCCTCTTCATTGTTCATTGAAGTTGATGGGTCATTTATAACAAAACCTTTTGATATAGCCAATCATTTCAATGACAATTTCACTGGTAAAGTGGACAAACTGAGAAGTGAAATGACAACATTGAAGAGTGAACCATCATATTTGTGTATTGAAGATCTAATAATGAAAGAGAAGGATTGCTGTTTTGAATTTGGTCAAGTTTGTGTGGAAGAGGTGGAAAAACCATCAGTAATGATAATACACCAGGTATAGTCAACCTATATGGGAAACTATTGAGAATGGTAGCAGACTGTATTGCCACCCCTATTTGCCATGCTTTTAACGAAAGCAAAAATGAGTGTGTGTGTCAAGAGATGTGGAAGGAAGCTAAAGTAATTCCACTACCTAAAAATAGTAAAGCACCCTTTGCTGGCTCTAACAACCGACCAATCAGTTTGCTGCCTGTTTTTAGTAAACTGATGGAGAAAATTGTGTTTGAACAAATATAATGCTATTTTTCAAAGAACAAGATAACCACTGATTTTCAGCATGCATATAGGGAAGGGCACTCAAGATGTACTGCACTGACTCAGATGACTGATGATTGGCAAAAAAAAAATGGATAATAAGATGATAGTTTAAGATGTATTGTTAGATTTCAGTGCAGCTTTTTATGTTATTGATTATAATTTGTTATTGTAAAAACTCACTTGTTATGGCTTTATATCACCTGTCATCACATGGTTGGAGAGTAACTTATCGAATAGAACCCAGAGAGTGTTCTTCAATGGAAGCTTCTCTAACATCAGATATGTACAGTGTGGTATTCCTCAGGGCAGTTGTCTTGGGCCGTTACTCTTCTCTATTCTTACAAATGATTTGCCACTTGTCATACAAGAAGCTAAAATTACTATGTATGCCGATGATTGCACACTCTACACATCAGCACCTGAAGCCAGGGAGTTCACTGAGAATCTTACCAAGTAGTTAGTCAGTGTCGGTCAGTTATCATGGTCAAGTCATATTGACAAAGTTGTGAAGATGGGGAGAGGTATGTCTGTCACACCCTGATTTGTTTCACCTGTCCTTGTGATTGTCTCCACCCCCTCCAGGTGTCGCTTATTTTCGCTGGTGTATTTATCCCTGTGTTTCCTGTCTCTCTGTGCCAGTTCGTCTTGTATGTTTTTCAAGTCAACCAGGGTGTTTTCCCGTACTCCTGCTTCTATTCTCTTTTTGATAGTCCTCACGGTTATGACCCTGTTTCTGGGCTCCGTACCCTCCTGCCTGACAATTCTGCCTGCCCTGACCTCGAGACTGCCTGCCACTCTGTACCTCCTGGATTCTGAACTGGTTTTGACCTTTTGCCTGTCCACAACCATTTTCTTACCTATCTCTTTTGGATTGATTAATAAATATCAAAGACTCAAACCATCTGCATCCCGTGTCTGCATCTGGGTCTCGCCTTGTGCCCTTATAATGTATGTTACAAAAAGATGGTTCTGATCTTGTCCCATCTTGATTACTGTTCAGCAATATGGTCAGGTGCAGCAAAGAAAGACCTAGCTGTCACGTTCTGACCATAGTTCTTTTGTGTTTTCCTTGTTTTAGTATTGGTCAGGACGTGAGCTGGGTGGGCATTCTATGTTGTGTGTCTAGTTTGTCTATTTCTATGTTTGGCCTGATATGGTTCTCAATCAGAGGCAGGTGTTAGGCATTGTCTCTGATTGGGAACCATATTTAGGTAGCCTGTTTTGTGTTTTGGTTTTGTGGGTGGTTGTTCCCTGTCTTTGTGTTTTATGCACCAGATAGGGCTGTTTCGGTTTTGCCACGTTTATTGTTTTGTAGTTTGTTGATGTTAAGTGTCTCTTATTAAAGAACCATGAACTTCAACCACGCTGCGTTTTGGTCCTCCTCTCCTTCCCAGGAAGAAAGCCGTTACACTAGCAAAGTTGCAGCTGGCTCAAAACAAAGCAGCTCGTCTTGCCCTTAACTACACACACAGAACTAACAACAACAACATGCATGGTTAAGGGTTGAGAAGAAATTGAATTCTTCCCTTCTAGTCTTTTTATAAAACATTTGTGTGTTGAAAATGCCTAACCTCTTGTATAATCTATTTGCATACACTTCAAACAGACATACATACTCCAGCAGACACGCCACTATGAGTTTCTTCACTGTACCCAAACCAAACAGATTTAATGCGTTGTGCAGTTATGTATAGAGCTATGCCATCATGGAATGCTCTGCCACCAGAGGTTACTCAGGCAAAAAGCAAGTTTAGCTTTAAAAAACAGATAGAAAAACACATTTTCTCACAGTGCCTAATTTAACTTTACTATATATAAGAATCGGAATATGCGTATATGAATAGTGTGTAAATAGTATTTTAATTGTCTCTTAGTGTCTTTCTAATATATAACTCTTATTTAATTTTAATTTTATTGAATGTAATGTAATATCTTATGTCCTTGTCTATAACTGTGGTGAAATCCTCCTCTCTCTCTCTCTCTCTCTCTCCCTCCCTGCCCTCAGTTTGAAATAAGACTACAGATCATAGCAATGTTTGATGTAACCGTGGAGAATAATGTGCCAATACTGAAGGATGTGAGACTGTGCCCTATGTGGCGGAGGTTACACCTGTCTTCTCACATTATTATGCTCCCACATTCATTTTCATGTTTGTGACTGTAACAAGACATGGTTTGGTCTTTGATGTGAGGGGATTAGTGTTTGTGAGCCTCGACAGCCCTGGGACAGATTATATAGTACAGTAGGAGGTAAATTAACAACCACTTGGTCATACTCGCATGCAGTCATACACCACCATGCTTTTACCCTCCAATATGAAAACAAGCTTAGGTTAAAAATGCTATATCCTCCTACAACATGCGATATCCTCCTACAACATCCTCCTACAAGTATTTTTTTAACCTTTTACTTGGATTGCTCACAAAAAAATATATTGTCTCATACACTGGATTAGGTGCAGTGAAATGGGTTATTTTACAGGGTCAGCCGTCGTAGTACGGCGCCCCTGGAGCAAATTAGGGTTAAATGCCTTGCTCAAGTGCACATCGACAGACTGTTGTCGGCTCAGGTATTAGAACAGCGACCTTTTGTTTACTAGCCCAACCTCTAACCGCTAGGCTACCTGCCGCCAAACATGGTCTATTTTCTAGTTTCTTGGTAAGAGCTCTCACAAGCCCCCACAGCACTGTCATACACATCCAATATATGACATATAATCACATTTGAGTGGTCCCTTAGAGATTGACATTATACAAGTCTCTCTATGAAATAGCCTGGAATCTTTTGGCCAGCTGTGAATATATTACAGATAATGATGCAGAAATGGCTGCTGTGTCATGTTAATTGCGATGTGTGTGGTGCATAATCTGCTCATTTTGCGATGACACAAAGCAGTTAGTTGGTCTTTGGGGCTCGTGTTAATGTTCCTCATCATGTTCCATTAACATTGATGGAGCTGTGGAGGCCCTAAGAGGCGTTTCTTTGGGCGTAATCTAATGACTTTGGTAGGGACAGCGATTACAGAGAAAATACCATATTTTGATGCATATGTTAGAGCAGGGGTGTCAAACATCAACCGTTCCGCGGGAGGTTTGAGTAAAAACATGCACATTTCTCCCGGCTAGGAAATATTATGCATTTTAAGTATGGCCCTCCAGACCTTGGTGAAGACCGAATGCTGCCCGCTGGTCAAAATACATTTTGACACCCCTAGGCTAGAAGGACAGAGATCAAAAAGATACAGTTAGTCGGGAGAATGTTGAGGATTGTTGGGGAACTACATTGATACCATGTGATCCGTAACCTTTCTTTCTTACTTGATTGAATATCACCCATAACTCATTTTGGGTGGGTTCCCAGCCGATAACTTTTGTGTTGGCACTAGATGCTCTAGAATACTCCCATCGCATTAATCCACAGATGTGAGACATCCAATCATATTCAAGGAACACCTGAGTTTAACTGAAACCCTAGTGTGCACGACATGGAGACAGAAGCAAAAGCCCCAGGCCATAAATGATGTCAGCCGCAGAGCTGAAAGAAGAGGAGAATGGATGACTTCAGTCAGGAAATGCACTGATAGCCATTGAAGAGTAGGTCGCTACAGATGGAAACTCCCCTGTTTGGGTTAGGACATGTGTAATGTATACACTCACCTTGTTGGTTGGGACTTGATCATCAAGGCCTGCAGCTTTTATTAGGGTCAGTAGTTGTCATGATCACTGTCTTCATGTGAGATGGGAGGATTAGACAGAGAGGGGGGGGTGAGATGTCTCTTCTTAAGAATATCTCTTCTTAGCAATATCATGTAACCTAAACACACAGGTAAACCTAAACGCACATGTAAACCTAAACGCACATGTAAACCTAAATGCACATGTAAACCTAAACGCACATGTAAAACCTAAACGCACATGTAAAACCTAAATAAACCTAAACGCACATGCACATGTAAACCTAAATGTAAACCTAAACGCACAAACACACAGGTAAACCTAAACGCACATGTAAACCTAAACGCACATGTAAACCTAAACGCACATGTAAACCTAAACGCACATGTAAACCTAAATGCACATGTAAACCTAAACGCACATGTAAACCTAAACGCACATGTAAACCTAAATGCACATGTAAACCTAAATGCACATGTAAACCTAAACGCACATGTAAACCTAAATGCACATGTAAACCTAAATGCACATGTAAACCTAAATGCACATGTAAACCTAAATGCACATGTAAACCTAAATGCACATGTAAAACCTAAACGCACATGTAAACCTAAACACACGTGTAACCTAGATGTGCTGTTGACGTCAATGCATGATTTGCCACAAATATCTGAGTTAGAATTTGTCCCTTCCAGAATACATTTACAGAGCCTGACCACTATGACAGATCACATCATTGTGTACTGTATTATCTTTCTTTAACACATTAAACAGGTATATTTCCCGTTATGGAAACACTGTAGGTGTGGAACGACCCACACGTGTACTTTTGCTTTCAGCTGCAGAGAATGATAGTGTTAACCAGTGAATGAAATATCCTACATGAAAGCGGTTTGGCACAACATTCCTCTCGTTGTGACCATTTGTCAACAGAGGTTTTACACCTTCATGGTATTCACTCAAACTATTTTTACATGGACTATTTTTACATGCATTTTGTCCTCATACATCAATATTAGTTCTGATCATTTCCACATGAGCAAAATTATAAAATATCCAGATACATTTAGCCTTTATTTAACTAGGCAAGTCAGTTAAGAACAAATTCTTATTTTCAATCACGGCCTAGGAACAGTGGGTTAACCGCCTTGTTCAGGGGCAGAAAAACAGATTTTTACCTTGTCAGCTCGGGGATTTGAGCTTGTAAACTTTCGTTTACTAGTCCAACACTCTAACCACTAGACTACCTGCTGCCCCAATTAATAGTCCCTATGGATTATGATATTGATTCAAGATGATTATTTGAGTGATGTTCTGTTTTCCATGTATGTTTTAGAGGAAGTGGAAACGGTGGCTGTTGCCCTGACACTCAGAGGTGCCAAAGACCCAGTTCCCTGTATTTCTTCTCCCTCTGAAGTACCCCAAACTAGAATGTATTCAACAGAGAGTCACCCTGTGGTTTTGTCTCACAGACTTTCTCTCACTTCCTTCACGTTTTTGGCCCTTAATGTCCTCTTGACTTTCCCTGCTGTGATATTTCACCAGGTCCTCCCTCACATTGACATTAAGGTTGTGCCTTCTGTCACAGCCCAAACCTCCTTTCCTCCCCCAGACTATTTCCACTTGATCTGACAACGGATGCTATACTAATGGAGGCGCGATAAACTGTGAAAGCATGTCGTTGTTGTTCCTGACCTGTACTGTTTTTAACTTGTTAACCACAGGGCATTGCAGATATGAGTGGACCCCTAATGGCATTTCATTTTTTGTTGTTGCAATTTACAGATATTTTTATATTTTCACTCCTCTTTCTCAATTCAATTCAGTTCAATTCAAGGGGCTTCATTGGCATGGGAAACATATGTTAACATTGCCAAAGCAAGTGAAGTCTCTCTCTCCCTCTCACTCTCACCGGCTGTTGTGAGGTCGTCACCCAGCTCTGGGGTGAAACAGGATCAGCCACAGATCTCCTGGTGTGCTGCCAGCGCCAGCCAGGGACCACACACAATTCCCAGGGGGCCGAGGGTGAAAACTTTGAGGTTTTATGCACCATTGAATCTGACATGATTTCTTTTTCCATTCGCTTTCATCCAATACGTAAGTGTGGACTGTATTTGTGGAATCGTTCTCAATGTATAAATCTTCAATTTATAAGGTTCTTGTATTTTGCGAGGCGAAACTGATGCATTCAGAGAAAATATCTGTTGTTTGTACTGACATGGCTTTTGTCAGTCATGAAGCAGCCCTGCAGACACACACACACACACACACACACACACACACACACACACACACACACACACACAAACACACACAAACACACACACCCATTCACTAGCCGGTCCATGTTTGACCATGAATGAATAGTTCTCTACACTCACTGACTGCTGGGGTTATTCCTGGCCAGCGCAGCAGTGTGTGTTTCTATCACATGGCCGGTCGGCTAGCTGAGCTTTCTGTTACCATTTTAAACTGGGCTGTGGTTGTGAATCACCCTGGGTTGGCTGGGCTGACCAACATAACACTTAGCTGTGGTAGGTCAGGATTCACTCCTCCTGCACCCTCCGTTTAGTTCACTTTAGTTTAGTCACCACCATATGGCAAAAATACTCTACAGCCTACTACACCGTGACCGCGCTCCCCACTGACTGGCTGGCTAGCATGGATGCCTTCCTGCTGGTAGCCATGAGAAATACCTGCCCAGGCCCTCTGAGGGAGAGGGTTTACTACGGCACATTTAACTGGAGTCACTGACCTTGCCGTGGACTAGAGAGAGACATGATACTTTTCTGTAAAGTTGTCTGAGGTATGCATTGCATGAGTCATGGTTATGGTGGATGCTGAAGTAGCGAACAAGGTGAAATTGAGTATTGATAGTGAGTGGCCAGGGATGGAAGCCACTGTATCATGTCAGCGTCTAGATGGGAGTAGATTGTAACTTACACCACTACTACTACTGTGACTCACTCACTCACTCCACACACACACACACACACACACACACACACTCTTTTTCCTTCTCTCTCGCTGGCTCTTTCTCTCTACTCTGTAGTTAAATCATGAACTACTCAAAAAGGATGATCTCTATTCTTCATGATGTATACATTTCACATGACGTATGCTCTTACTTAGTCCATTTGAAATGAATCAGTCCCTTAAATTGAACAGGCTGGCCGTGCACAGGTCGTCTCGCCCTTCAGTTGCCTCTCGAGTAACCCTTAAATATGCCGTTATCTTGTCTGCAGGGCCAGTGGAGAGCTCGTTTGCAGTAAATTCAATTTCACTTGACAATTCCAGGGTGACTTATAGCAGTAAAGAAGATTGAGAGTTGCACTAACAGTGTTAGGAATGACCTCAGAAGACATATATCATGGGTTACACTGACCTTCTGAAAGTGAGACATCCTAACCCTGATTCTGGAACAAAGAGGTATTGTTAAACACAGATGATGTGACTAGTGTATTTCCGGCCCAGCAGCTCTGGGCAAGGGCCCTGGTAATGTACTCCGTTGCCCAGATCCTTTTGCGTTCTTAATGTCACTCGTTTAATGTCTCATGCAACCTAATGGCCCTATTGTTTACTGATTATGTCTTGGAAGAAAATAAGTCAAACATTGTGCTATTGATTTCAGATGTAGCCGTCGAGCTGGGTCTCACATAAAACCCACTCTCAAACCCTCCTTTTCTTATTCTCTCACACACACCCCCAACGAGCGCACACACACACACACACACACACACACACACACACACACACACACACACACACACACAAACACATGCAGACACATTTTCGTGAGTTGAAAATAAGACATAATCAGGGCAGGGAGAAGACAGGAGGGAGGAAAGTAGGGCATAACAGTTGTCAGGGGTGTATAGTGTACCACCACTATCGGCCCTCAAGTGGGGAGCCCTGAATTATTACTGTTTGTTAATTAATATTTCTCTGCCAGCCCAGAGGAAGACTGTGGCCCCGCTCTCTGTGCTCTGTGATAAATAATTTACGTTTGTTTGCTGATAATCTCGATCAGATCTGCCGATGGCCACAAGGGGTGTGTTTTCTCTCTCACTCAGGGGGCAGCCTTAGATGTGTGGCTGTTTGATGGACACAGATAGGTTGAATATAGGCTAGCCTCACTTTTAACTATCATGTTATAATATTGCTCACTAAATTACTCTACGTTTCCGTGCGTTCCCTGTGGAAATTCCACGTCGAAAAATGTATAATAGAGCATTTATTTTCAGTGACTCACCTGGATATGTCACTACTTCCGCCGAAGTTGGTCCCTCTCCTTGTTTGGGTGGCGTTCGGCGGTCGACGTCACCGGCTTTCCAGTCACCATCGATCCATGTTTCATTTTCGTTTTGTTTTGTCTTCATTGTACACACCTGGTTTCCATTCCATAATCAGTGTTCCTTATTTAACCCTCTGGCTTCCCCTTTTGTTTTGAGCGTGATTGTCGTTGTCAAGTGGTTTCATTTGTGTGCTCTGGATATTTATGATTATCCTTGTTGGAACATTGCTTATATTGAGTAAAGCTCAGAGTTTTACTCATACCTGTGTCCTGCGCCTGACTCCGCCTTATCCATTCACCTAGAATGTTGACAGGATAATATTTTTACATTGTGATTATTATTTTTTTGTATTAATTTTGGAGGGGAATTGTTACTATGGGAGTTGATGTGGGTCTACGTGGCTTTCCTTCAGTGGTGGAAAAAGTACCCAACTGTCATACTTGAGTAAAAGTAAAGATACCTTAATGGAAAATGACTCAAGTGAAAGTAAAAGTATATTTTTATTTGGTTTAAAATATACTTAAGTATCAGAAGTAAAAGTTCAATCATTTAAAATTCCTTATATTAAGCAAACCAGATGGCACCATTTTCTTGTTATTTTATTTACAGAAAGCCAGGGGCACACTCCAACACTCTGACATCATTTACAAACAGCCAGGGACACACTCCAACACTCAGACATAATTTACAAACAGCCAGGGACACACTCCAACACTCAGACATCATTTACAAACAGCCAGGGGTACACTCCAACACTCAGACATCATTTACAAACCAAGCATATATGTTTAGTTAGTCCACCAGATCAGAGGCAGTAGGAATGACCAGGGATGTTCGGTTGATAAGTGTGTGAATTTGACTATTTTCCTGTCCTGCTTAACATTCAAAATGTAATGAGTACTTTTGGCTGTCAAGGAAAATGTATGGAGTAAAAAGTACAATATTTTATTCAGGAATGTAGTGAAGTAAAAGTAAAAGTAGGCAAAAATATAAACAAGTACAGATACCCCCCAAAAAATACTTAAGTAGTACTTTAAAGTATTTTTACTTAAGTACTTTACACCGCTGCTTTCCTTTGAGTTGAGCTTCTTAGGTTTTATCACAGCTGTGCTATCTAGTGCTGAT
This sequence comes from Oncorhynchus nerka, assembly GCF_034236695.1. Taxonomy (NCBI): domain Eukaryota; kingdom Metazoa; phylum Chordata; class Actinopteri; order Salmoniformes; family Salmonidae; genus Oncorhynchus; species Oncorhynchus nerka. The sequence continues at coordinate 66,174,236 of NC_088413.1, forward strand.
CTTGTTCATTTGCACCGCAGCCAGAGACAGTGTGGCCCAGAAGAGCTGTTCAATATTTAATTGTTGTCACTAATACAGATTCACAAGTCATCTACAAAGGGGAATGGGGGGGGTTTGTTAATGTGTTTGTTTATTGCCTTTGTAATGTCACCCCCCCAACAAACACACACACACACACACACACACACACACACACACACACACACACACACACACACACACATACAGTTCCTCACTTGGCTGATAGTCATTGCTCATATACAGGTGTAATAGTGTAGCCTAGCATCAGTTGATTATCTCTCTCATCATCTGAGAGACTGATTCTCTCGTCCTCTATATCGGCCTACTGTGCTCTAAAATAACGACTGGTGTTTAGTTTATGTCTGTTTTTGCCTATACAACGTCTTGGTACACTGTATCCTATTGCAGTATAGTTGCCTACAGACAAACCAAGGCAAAGTCGTAATAGATTTATACTTTGAGTACCCATCCTCAGTTCACACCCTATAAGAAGAAGTAGGTGAGGAGGAGGGATAAGAAGGAGGGGGTGAGGAGGAGGGGGTTAGAAGGAGGGGGTAAGAAGAAGGGGGTGAGGAGGAGGGGTGAGGAGGAGGATACACTCTACTCCCTTGGCACTCATCAAGTATTAACAGTTGGACTCCCAGAAGCCTGGAGTAATGATTATACAGTTTACAGCTTGTGAGATTATCGCTGCCTGTCTGTCTATAAGCTGTCTGTCTGGCAGACAAACATGATGTTTAAATATATCACCCACACACAGCAGGCAACATGATGAAACAATCTGCAACCGCTTGTTTACAGAAACATACTATTTAAAAAAAAATCTGGTGTTTGTAGTGAGTTAAGGAATTTGACAGCCAAGAGCAAGTGTCATGAATAACAATGATAGCTAGTCTAATTTACAAAGGTATGGTATGGAGTTTGTTAGTCTAATTTACAAAGGTATGGTATGGGAGTTTGTTAGTATAATTTACAAAGGTATGGCATGGAGTTTGTTAGTCTAATTAACAAAGGTATGGCATGGAGTTTGTTAGTATAATTTACAAAGGTATGGCATGGAGTTTGTTAGTATAATTTACAAAGGTATGGCATGGAGTTTGTTAGTCTAATTTACAAAGGTATGGCATGGAGTTTGTTAGTATAATTTACAAAGGTATGGCATGGAGTTTGTTAGTCTAATTTACAAAGGTATGGCATGGAGTTTGTTAGTCTAATTTGGAGTTTGTTAGTCAATTTACAAAGGTATGGCATGGAGTTTGTTAGTCTAATTTACAAAGGTATGGCATGGAGTTTGTTAGTCTAATTAACAAAGGTATGGCATGGAGTTTGTTAGTATAATTTACAAAGGTATGGCATGGAGTTTGTTAGTCTAATTAACAAAGGTATGGCATGGAGTTTGTTAGTATAATTTACAAAGGTATGGCATGGAGTTTGTTAGTCTAATTAACAAAGGTATGGCATGGAGTTTGTTAGTCTAATTAACAAAGGTATGGCATGGAGTTTGTTAGCCTAATTAACAAAGGTATGGCATGGAGTTTGTTAGTCTAATTTACAAAGGTATGGCATGGAGTTTGTTAGTCTAATTTACAAAGGTATGGCATGGAGTTTGTTAGTCTAATTTACAAAGGTATGGCATGGAGTTTGTTCGTCTAATTTACAAAGGTATGGCATGGAGTTTGTTCGTCTAATTTACAAAGGTATGGCATGGAGTTTGTTCGTCTAATTTACAAAGGTATGTCATGGAGTTTGTTCGTCTAATTTACAAAGGTATGGCATGGAGTTTGTTAGTATAATTTACAAAGGTATGGCATGGAGTTTGTTCGTCTAATTTACAAAGGTATGGCATGGAGTTTGTTCGTCTAATTTACAAAGGTATGGCATGGAGTTTGTTCGTCTAATTTACAAAGGTATGGCATGGAGTTTGTTAGTATAATTTACAAAGGTATGGCATGGAGTTTGTTCGTCTAATTTACAAAGGTATTGTGAAGGTACATTGACATCGGTGTGTTACAATTTCTTTTCCTGTGGCTGATTTGTGGTTTGTCCCCCACATTTCAAACTGATACAGAGACATTAGTTATGTTCTGCTGCTGGCCTGTTTGGCTCACAGAGAGGAACTTGAGACTAGAGCAGTCAATCTGTTCAATCAATTTCTGATTCTTTTCAATCAAGATTCTGATGAATGGAATAAGGTGTATTACTGTAGTCATACTGAACAAAACTGCACTAGAGAAATACACTAGAAGTTCAATGTTGACCAGGAGAAAACACACCAGTGCTAAAAATGTATCTTCTGCAATAACTAAACTATTATGAGGAGAGGAACACCAAAGTGGCTTATTAATAGTATTTGCAAGCATCGCCGTTTCTTTATTGAGATACAAAGAGGCCTACAGTCTGATCCTCCTCCTCTTATGATGATGATGATGATGATGTGAGCCTTCTCTCCCATAGTCCTTTGATTTAGATTGTGTTAGGGTCTCTTTTGGTTATAAAGGAAACCTGATGGCGAATAGAAGATTTATAGTTCTGAGATGATTCCACCTGGAGTCTGTTCCTCTGCTGCAGGCCCCTGGCTCCAGGCTCTGCACATTATAACACTATGACTCAGCAGAAAGAAAGCCCTCCAAGCCTGATGAGTCCATACACACACACGAATGTGCACAAACACACGCACAAATACACACATGCACAAACAAAACACACACACACACACATACAGTGGGGCAAAAAACTATTTAGTCAGCCACCAATTTTTAAGTGCGTGGAGCCCCAGATCGAGGGAGATTATCAGTGCTCTTGTATGTCTTCCATTTCCTAATAATTGCTCCCACAGTTGATTTCTTCAAACCAAGCTGCTTACATATTGCAGATTCAGTCTTCCCAGCCTGGTGCAGGTCTACAATTTTGTTTCTGGTGTTCTTTGACAGCTCTTTGGTCTTGGCCAGAGTGGCGTTTGGAGTGTGACTGTTTGAGGTTGTGGACAGGTGTCTTTTATACTGATAACAAGTTCAAACAGGTGCCATTAATACAGGTAACGAGTGGAGGACAGAGGAGCCTCTTAAAGAGGAAGTTACAGGTCTGTGAGAGCCACAAATCTTGCTTGTTTGTAGGTGACCAAATACTTATTTTCCACCATAATTTGCAAATAAATTCATTAAAAATCCTACAATGTGATTTTCTGGATTTTCTTTCTCATTTTGTCTGTCATAGTTGAAGTGTACCTATCTTACACTTTTTAAGTGGGAGAACTTGCACAATTGGTGGCTGACTAAATACTTTCTGCCCCACTGTACACACACACACACACACAACCACAGGTGCACACACTCCTGGGCTCAGACAGACAGACTGCAGCCTCAGCTGTCTGTACTGTAGGCTACAGGAGATTTAAGTGCGACAGTGTTGAGGTGAGCACAGTGCAAGGCTTTGCATTGCACCTCTTTAAATCAATGTGGAACCATTTTGAGTGGCACAGACTAAGATTTCCTGCACATACGTAATATATTTATTTTCAATACTTTTATTGTCACATTGAATGATTTCCAATGTGCTCTAAACAAACAGCTCGTTTACAGCCCTGATCTCTAATGTCATCGTTGTCCTTTCCTAGGTATCAGCACACAATAAGATAATGCTGTTTGTGCAGTAGACTAGTAATCTCACAAGCCTGCTTACAAATCTCCATGAACGTCTGAGCTATGAATGTGGGTCAAGAGAGACTGGTACAGAGACTACATCTGTATCCTATTAGGATGTACCAGAGGATGTGTGTCAAGCTGCCTTGAAGAGGTGTTGAATCTTGGATTCTCTGTTGAAGCTATTGGCGGAGAGGTGATAGAGAGATGTTTGAGGTTTGTCATTCCTGTGGTATGTCCCCTGTCAATTTTGTGTGCGAGTGCATGCACGTGGACAGGTATGTACACGTATGGAGGAGAGAGAGAACATTTATTTTCTCCATATAAAAAAAATGGCATTTCTACAACCTCCAAGTAATTGGGTCCTTTTCATCCTTGGCGTCCATTGACTGTGCATCCAACCAATGTCTTGTCTCTGTGTGTGTGTGTTTATTCTGCAGGGTGTGAGCGGAATGTCTCTGGATGAGGGGGCCCACTCCGGGTCCAGGGAGACGCCCATGTACGTGTATGAGTCGACAGTGCACTGTGCCAACGTGCTGCTGAGTCTGGAGGACCAACGGCGGCTGAACATCCTGTGTGATGTGACGGTGGTGGTGGAGGGGACAGAGATCAGGGCCCACAGGGCCGTCCTGGCAGCCAGCAGCAGATACTTCCTACAGGTGCTGCTGGGACACACACAACCTGAGCAGGAGCCAATCATCAGCCTGTCTGACAAGGTGAGTAACGACCAATGATGCACATGTATATATACAGTGGGGAGAACAAGTATTTGATACACTGATGATTTTGCAGGTTTTCCTACTTACAAAGCATGTAGAGGTCTGTATTTTTTTTTATCATAGGTACTCTTCAACTGTGAGAGACGGAATCTAAAACAAAAATCCAGAAAATCACATTGTATGATCTTTAAGTAATTAATTTACATTTTATTGCATGACATAAGTATTTGATTACCTACCAACCAGTAAGAATTCCGGCTCTCACAGACCTGTTAGTTTTTCTTTAAGAAGCCCTCCTGTTCTCCACTCATTACCTGTATTAACTGCACCTGTTTGAACTCGTTACCTGTATAAAAGACACCTGTCCACACACTCAATCAAACAGACTCCAACCTCTCCACAATGACCAAGACCAGAGACCGTGTAAGGACATCAGGGATACAATTGTAGACCTGCACAAGGCTGGGATGGGCTACAGGACAATAGGCAAGCGGCTTGGTGAGAAGGCAACAACTGTTGGTACTATTATAAAAAAATGGAAGAAGTTCAAGATGACGGTCAATCACCCTCGGTCTGGTGCTCCATGCAAGATCTCACCTCGTGGGGCATCAATGATCATGAGGAAGGTGAGGGATCAGCCCAGAACTACACGGCAGGACCTGGTCAATGACCTGAAGAGAGCTGGGACCACAGTCTCAAAGAAAACCATTAGTAACACACTACGCCATCATGGATTAAAATCCGGCAGCGCACGCAAGGTCCCCCTGCTCAAGCCAGCGCGTGGCCAGGCCCGTCTGAAGTTTGCCAATGGCTATCTGGATGATCCAGAGGAGGAATGGGAGAAGGTCATGTGGTCTGATGAGACAAAAATACAACTTTCTGGTCTAAACTCCACTAGCCGTGTTTGGAGGAAGAAGAAGGGTGAGTTCAACCCCAAGAACACCATCCCAACCGTGAAGCATGGAGGTGGAAACATCATTCTTTGGGGATGCTTTTCTGCAAAGGGGACAGGACGACTGCACCGTATTGAGAGGAGGATGGATGGGGCCATGTATCGCGAGATCTTGGCCAACAACCTCCTTCCCTCAGTAAGAGCATTGAAGATGGGTCGTGGCTGGGTCTTCCAGCATGACAACGACCCGAAACACACAGCCAGGGCAACTAAGGAGTGGCTCCGAAAGAAGCATCTCAAGGTCCTGGAGTGGCCTAGCCAGTCTCCAGACCCGAACCCAATAGAAAATCTTTGGAGGGAGCTGAAAGTCCATATTGCCCAGCGACAGCCCCGAAACCTGAAGGATCTGGAGAAGGTCTGTATGGAAGAGTGGGCCAAAATCCCTGCTGCAGTGTGTGCAAACCTGGTCAAGAACTACAGGAAACGTATGATATCTGTAATTGCAAACAAAGGTTTCTGTACCAAATATTAAGTTCTGCTTTTCTGATGTATCAAATACTTATGTCAATAAAATGCAAATTATTACTTACAAATCATACAATGTGACTTTCTGGATTTTTGTTTTAGATTCCGTCTCTCACAGTTGAAGTGTACCTATGATAAAAATTACAGACCTGCTTTGTAAAGTAGGAAAACCTGCAAAATCGTCAGTGTATCAAATACTTCTTCTCCCCACTGTATGTATGTATACGGTAACACCCTGAGAAAGCATTAATTACCTGACTTGACAGACTTTAGGCTCCCCTCGGCATGGCCATTTTATTACTGTTATGTTGCTATATTATAACAGCCCTTCCATTACATTCAGAGACATGTCCTAGTTTGGTAAATTGGGCGTGTCAGTCAGAGAGAGAAGGAGAGAGAATCTAGACTTTTATTGAGTCTCAAAATTCACTCTCTTTTGTGTTCATGTGTCTGTATGAGAGAGAGAGAGATTCTCTCCTACATGTCTAGAGGTAGACTACAAACAATGTATGCAGGACAGAATTAGGTCAATGTCCATTAATAATAAAAACAGAAAAAAAGAGCAATTCAGTTTTGGAAACGTCTAAAATAGTGACATCCAAGCCCTGCAATATTGAGCTGAGCAAAAAAAAAATCCCCCCATCCAGCTGGTCCTGGGGATGAGTTCACAAACCTGTTCTTCTAACACACTGAACACACTGAAGCCCAATCAATCAGAATAACAACCAAATTACAACACAGTCAAACAAAACTACACTACCTATTGGGAAACACAAGCACAAAGCAAAATGCAGTGCTATCTGTCCCTAAATGGACAGCACACCATGGCAAACTATTTGACCTGGGTTTCTGTACAAAACATTAGAAAAGCCTTGACAAAGTACAGGCTTAGTTAGCACAGTCTTGCCATTGAGAAGGGTAGACACAGGAAAACCTGTCTCCCTATAGAGGAAAGGTTGTGCAACCACTGCACCACAGCAGAACCCGAGACAGAGCTGCCTTTCATGATAAAATGTTTAAAAAATATATATATAAACAATTAGAGCAATTTCCCCAAATGTGAAACTTGTAATGCGTCTGTGTGTAGCTGGTGTAGATGAGTCAGGCGCAGGACAGCAGATATGAGTAATGTATGCAATTTTACTCAACAATAATCACAATACACGTCAATAAATCCAAGACCACAAATACGGACCGCAATACAATAAACAATCACTCACAAACAAACATGGGGGAACAGAGGGTTAAATAATGAACAAGTAATGTCAAGACCCGGTTATGAATTCAGGTCTCCGGTGTGAGAAACAGTCACTTAGCAAACTGAGCCACTAATAGTCAGCAGAACCCAGAAGATGAGGCAGACACAACAGTACTTGAGACGGTGTTTTAATAAAGTAAAAAGGAAAGTTCTTCAGACAAAAATATAAATCCACAACGTCAAAAGTAATTCCAAGAGAACAAAGGTAATCCTCCAAGTCAAAAAGGTAAATCCACAAGGTGGCAGGTACAGCAGAAAAAAAGCCTCAAAAGATAATCAAAAATAAATAAACGAGAACAAAAACAGAGTACCACAAGAGAGTCCAACTGGAGCAACAAATGTTCACAGCATCGCTGGGGCTGGGTGCCAACATTCAAACACAGAGCAAAGAACTGAGGAAAACTAAGGGTTTAAATACAATCAAGGGAAACGAGGCACAGGTGCAAATAATAACTGGGAACAAGGGAAAACAACCCCCCCCCCCCCCCCCCCTTGACGCGCGGCCGACACCGACCTCGGGGATGACCCAGAGGACGAGGCACAGGGCGATCCGGATGGAGACGGTGGAACTCCCGCAGCAACGAAGGGTCCAAGACTTCCTCCACCGGCACACAGCATCTCTCCTCCAGACCATACCCCTCCCACTCCACGGGGTACTGAAGGCCCCTCGCCCAACGCCTCGAGTTCAGGATGGCTCGAACAGCATACGCCGGGGCCCCCTCGATGTCCAGAGGGGAGAAGGAACCTCCCGAACCTCAGACTCCTGGAGTGGACCAACCACCACCGGCCTGAGGAGAGACACATGGAACGAGGGATTAATACGGTAATCTGGGGGAAGCTGTAACCTGTAGCAAACCTCGTTCAGTCTCCTCAGGACTTTAAATGGCCCCACAAACCGCGGACCCAGCTTCCGGCAGGGCAAGCTGAGGGGCAGGTTTCGGGTCGAGAGCCAGACCCGGTCCCCTGGTGCGAACACCGGGGCCTCACTGCGGTGGCAGGCGGCGTTCGCCTTCTGCCGCCTCATGGCCCATTGCAGGTGCACATGGGCGGCGTCCCAGGTCTCCTCCGAGCGCTTAAACCATTAGTCTACCTCAGGAGCCTCGATCTGGCTCTGATGCCAAGGTGCCAGAACTGGCTGATACCCCAGTACGCACTGGAAGGGGGAGAGGTTAGTGGAGGAGTGGTGGAGTGAGTTTTGGGCCAACTCTGCCCAGGGGATGAACGCCACCCACTCCCCCGGCCGGTCCTGGCAATATGACTGCAGAAACCTACCCACATCCTGGTTTACTCTCTCCACCTGCCCGTTACTCTCAGGGTGAAAACCTGAGGTGAGGCTGACCGAGACCCCCAGACGTTCCATGAACGCCCTCCAGAACCTGGACGTGAACTGGGGACCCCGATCAGATACTATGTTCCTCAGGCACCCCGTAGTGCCGGAAGATGTGAGTGAACAGAGTCTCCGCAGTCTGTAGGCCCTAGGGAGACCGGGCAAAGGGAGGAGACGGCAGGACTTAGAAAACCGATCCACAACGACCAGGATCGTGGTGTTGCCCTGTGAGGGAGGAAGATCCGTCAGGAAGTCCACCGACAGGTGCGACCACGGCCGTTGTGGAACGGTTAGGGTTTGTAACTTCCCTCTGGGCAGGTGCCTGGGAGCCTTGCAGTGGGTACACACCGAGCAGGAGGAAACATAAACCCTCACGTCCTTGGCCAAGGTGGACTACCAGTACTTCCCACTAAAACAGCGCACTGTCCGACCGATGCCCGAATGACCAGAGGAGGGTGACGTGTGGGCCCAGTAGATCAACCGGTCACGGACAGCAGACGGAACGTACAGACGCCCAGCTGGACACTGTAGAGGAGTGGGCTCTGTACGTAACGCCCACTCGATGTCCGCATCCAGCTCCCACACTACCGGTGCCACCAGGCAAGAGGCCGGGAGTATGGGAGTGTGGTCCATGGACCGCTCCTCTGTGTTATACAGCCGGGACAGTGCGTCTACCTTAGCATTCTGGGAACCTGGTCGGTAGGACAGGGTGAACACAAAACAGGTAAAAAACATGGCCCACCTTGCCTGGCGAGTGTTCAGTCTCCTCGCCGCCCGGATGTGCTCCAGATTGCGGTGGTCAGTCCACATGTGAAAAGGGTGTCTCGCCCCCTCAAGCCAATGTCTCCACGCCTTCAGAGCCTTGACGACAGCCAACAGCTCCCGGTCCCCCACATCATAGTTTTGCTCCGCCGGGCTGAGCTTCTTCGAAAAGAATGCACAGGGGCGGAGCTTCGGTGGCGTACCCGATTGCTGAGAGAGCATGGCTCCTATCCCAACATCGGACGCGTCCACCTCCATTATGAACGCCAAAGAGGGATCCGGGTGGGCCAGTACGGGAGCCGAGGTAAACAGAGCCCTCAGGTGACCAAAGGCCCTGTCCGCCTCAGCCGACCACTGCAGTCGCACCGGTCCCCCCTTCAGCAGTGACGTAATGGGAGCTGCTACCTGACCAAAACCCCGGATAAACCTCCGGTAGTAGTTAGAAAACTCTAGAAACCACTGCACTTCCTTTACCGTGGAGGGAGTCGGCCAATTACGCAAGACTGAAATGTGGTCACTCTCCATCTCCACCCCTGACGTGGAAATGCGGCACCCTAGGAAGGAGATGGACTGTTGGAAAAACAGACATTTCTCAGCCTTGACGTACAGGTCATGCTCCAACAGTCAACCAAGCACCCTGCATACTAGGGACACATGCTCGGCTCGTGTAGCGGAGTATATCAGAATGTCGGCGATATACACCACTACACCCTGCCCTGCAGGTCCCGGAGAATCTCATCAACAAGGCCTGGAAGACTGATGGAGCATTCATCAACCCGTACGGCATGACGAGGTACTCATAGTGCCCTGAGGTGGTACTAAATCCCGCCTTCCACTCGTCCCCCTCACGGATACGCGCCAGGCAGCGGGTAGCTGTACCTCACAGTGATCTGATTGATACCTCTATAGTCAATACACGGGCACAGACCTCCATCCTTCTTCTTCACAAAAAATAAACTCGAGGAGGCAGGTGAAATGGAGGGCCGAATGTATCCCTGTCCCAGGGATTCGGAGACATATGTTTCCATAGCCGCCGTCTCCTCCTGTGACAGAGGATACACGTGACTCCTGGGAAGTGCAGCGTCTACCAGGAGATTTATCGCACAATCCCCCATCGATGAGGTGGTCATTTAGTCGCCCTCTTCTTACAGAAGGCGAGAGCCAAATCGGCATATTCTGAGGGGATGTGCACGGTGGAGACGAGGTCTGGACTCTCCACCGTAGTCGCACCGATGGAAACCCCTACACACCTCCCTGAGCACTTTCGTGACCACCCCTTGAGAGCCCTGTTGCCACGAAATAGTGGGGTCATGACAGGCCAACCAGGGTAGGCCCTGCTCCGCGGGAAACGCAGGAGAATCAATAAGGAAGAGACTGATTCTCTCCTTGTGACCCTCCTGCGTAACCATGTCAAGTGGAGCGGTGGCCTCCCTAATCAGCCCTGACCCTAATGGTCGACTACCTAGGGCGTGCACAGGGAAGGGCATATCCACAGGAACAATGGGGATCCCTAAACTATCGGGAAATGAACGGTCAATAAAATTCCCAGCTGCGCCTGAATCTACGAGCACCTTATGCTGGGAATGCGGGGAAAACTCAGGAAATGTAATAAACATATACATGGGAGCAACAGGGGGCTCTGGGTGAGCCTGGTGCCGACCCACCTGGGGTGACACGATAGTGCTCTGCCTGTTGCCTCGACTCCCTGAGGGACCCCTCCAGCACCAACCAGCAGTGTGCCCTCTGCGGCCACAGATGGTGCAGGGAATGGCCCCTCCTCCGGTTGCCCTAATCACACCACCTCCCAGCTCCATGGGCGTCGGAGCGGAGTTGCTGGGGAATGGAACTGACAGGCCCCGATCCGGGGGGAACGTACCATGCTGCGATTTGGTCCAATCCTTGCGACTCCTCGCCAGAAGAAGAGGACGAGCGTTACAAATAATCACAATACACGTCAATAAATCCAAGGCTACAAATAATGAACAAGTAATTGGGGAATTGAAACCAGGTGTGTAAGACAAAGACAAGGACAAAATGAAAAGTGGATCAGTGATGGCTAGAAGGCCGGTGACGTCGACCGCAGAACGCCGCCCGAACAAGGAGAGGGACCGACTTCGGCGGAAGTCGTGACAAAACCCTAATTCAAGGTTTCAGACCTTTGATGAGAATAGGCTACCCATCCTGTTGGGGGAGGAATCAGAGAGCTGTGGGTTGGCAGTGCACTAGATTGCTGCCTACCATAAGATGAGTGACAGTGTCTGACAGACCAACCAACCTGCATGTTCTCTATGCCATTATTATTGTCTATTGAATGGTTATTTTTACTCTTGATTATTATTTTTAATGATAAAGTTGAAAATCTTTAGTATTATTATTATTTTAATTATGTTAATATTGTCAATTAATAACTTACATGAAATTTCCAAAGTACGCTTTTGCAATATGTACATTGTTATGTCATGTCAATAAAACAATTTTACATTGAAAGCAATTTGAATTGAATTGAAATTGAGAGAGTGAGAGAGAAAAAGAGAGAGAGGGAGAAAGAGGGGATAAGAGGGAGGGAGGCGGCCGGGTAGCTTGCTCAGTTGTCACACTTTAGCATTCCTTTGCTTGTGTGTTGGCAGGATTCCTGATAACCCTGTGGGAATTTCTAGATTCAGTGATACATTATATTTCTGCCTCTGTAACTAATCGTGGGCAAAACAGCCCCGGCCCACATTCCACTGCCTCCATTAGCATGTAAAGTCCTAGATCTGTCAATGTGATTAATACTGTATGTCTCTTTGACTCTACCTCATACAGTAATCACTATCAACGACTTTATATGTCAAAATCCATCCTCTAATGACTAGAAAGCATTGCTTATTTTCTCTCTTCTCTTTCTCTACAGACATCCCCTCTCTCCTTCTACCGGTCTCTTTGTAGTGTGGAATTTCTCTTTCTCACTCACACAAATTTTATGTCTATCCATCCTCTCGCTTGCCTCCTTTTTGCTTTGTAGTATATCTCGCAATCTCTTCCACTCTCTCTCTCTCTTTCTCTCCATTTTCTCTCTCATTCTGTTTTCCCTTTCTCTCCCTGTCCTCATTAGAAGGGCTGGTACAGTAGTAACATTAAAAAGGCTTGTCTGTGTTCATAAAGACAATCTTCTGGTGTGTTCATAAAGACATGCTTCTGGTGTGTTCATAAAGACATGCTTCTGTGTGTGTTCATAAAGACATGCTTCTGTGTGTTCATAAAGACAATCTTCTGGTGTGTTCATAAAGACATGCTTCTGTGTGTTCATAAAGACATGCTTCTGGTGTGTTCATAAAGACATGCTTCTGGTGTGTTCATAAAGACATGCTTCTGTGTGTTCATAAAGACAATCTTCTGGTGTGTTCATAAAGACATGCTTCTGGTGTGTTCATAAAGACATGCTTCTGTGTGTGTTCATAAAGACATGCTTCTGTGTGTGTTCATAAAGACAATCTTCTGGTGTGTTCATAAAGACATGCTTCTGGTGTGTTCATAAAGACAGGCTTCTGTGTGTGTTCATAAAGACATGCTTCTGTGTGTTCATAAAGACATGCTTCTGTGTGTGTTCATAAAGACATGCTTCTGTGTGTTCATAAAGACATGCTTCTGGTGTGTTCATAAAGACATGCTTCTGCAGGCACATGAGGCAGCTGCTGACGCTAGCTGAAAATAGACCCTCAGAACACTCAGCACTCTAACGGCACTCTACCTCCCCCCCAGCCCCCAACACACACACACACAAACACACACACAGGCAAGCACGCACTGCGCACACTAACACACACACACACAGACACGCACACACTGCACTCACACACACACACATACACCAGGCCTGCTGGCTATCAGCTACTAAGAGAGAGAACAGGAGAGAGATGAAGGGGGAGAGGATGGGGGATGGGGGATGGGGGTGCTAGAGAGGATGGGGAGAGGAGAGGATAGAGGGGGCTAGGAGGGGAAAAGGAGGGGGAGTAGGTGAGCTCAAGGGGGAGATGACAACAAGTGAGAGACATATTTTAAGGATGGGTGACTTTCACCTTCAGAGAGGGATGCGCCCCTAGGCACTCATTGGGATGATGGTGGGAGGGGGAGGGGATGTGCTCCAGTTAGTTTGCTCAAAATGTGTCAAAATAAAACATGAATGTGTAGTCTACACAATCCAGTGTTTGTTAACTGTGTGTGTTAGCAGCAGATTTTTCCCAACTCTCACACTCTCCACACAAAATCCCCAGGACGAGTAACAACACAACAGATAACACTGTGTTTCCTCCTCTCATCAGATCACAGCCAGGGGGTTTGCCCCGCTGCTACAGTTTGCCTACACAGCCAAACTGGTTCTGAGCAGAGAGAACATCCATGAGGTGATCCGCTGTGCTGACTTCCTGGGCGTTCACAACCTAGAAGACTCCTGCTTCCGCTTTCTACAGGCCCAGCTGCATAGCGACACGACTGATCACAACAATGGCCTTTGTCGCAAGGAGCTGCCGCTGTCGGCGCACACAGATGACCTCATCACGGAGGAGGATGGTGACGGTGGTGGTTCCACGTCGTCCGAGACCCCCAGAGTGACGTCATCCTCTGCGCCGAGGTGGCGACCCAATCACTCGACCCTCATGCCCCTCACCAGCAGCCTGACCTCTGACCTCCCACAATGCCCCAAATACAGGAAGTACCAGCAGGCCTGCGCCAAGCACAACGGAGAGAACGAGGACGATGATAGCATCACCTCGGCCGCCTCGTCACTATGCCATGCCTCAGCCTCCCCAGGCCGCTCAGAGACCAGCAGCACCCACCAAGGGGCACAACCCCTTTCCCCCTCCAGAATCAAAGAGGAGCCCCGCTCCGGGGGCGAGGGAGAGGAGAGCACCCCAGGACTGTCAGAGGATAGCCAGAATGTCCTGGAGATGGAGTTGGAGGGGAGGCCGGAGCCCTCAGCGCATCCCCCCAGCAGAGGTTATCCATCTTGCCTGCACCTCCAGAGGGGCCTCCTGGATCTCAACAACCCAGCCAGCACCCTACCTTCCACTCCTCTCACCCAGCAGCTACTGACCAACAGACTCTCACTAGCCCATAACAGGGACAGAGACAGGGAGGCATCTCAGGGGGAGGGTGGAAGGGACCTCAGGGCGGTGTCTGCAGAGACAGTGGGATCTTCTGTTGGAGACATAGAGGGGGTAGTAGAGGACATGGCAATGAAGCCCCTTGTCTTAGACAGAGTCAGCAAACGGGAAGTAGAGTTGGATCGCCGCAGCAGCGTCATTTTCTCCTCCGGGGCATGTGACCATCTGGGAACACCGTCTCAATCCTACTCTGACCGGAAGTCTCTGGAAAAAGATCTGTTGGAGATCACCTCGAAATCCCTGTGGACAGGTGTTAGTCAGTCTCTCCCCTTCCACCAGACATACTCTCCCCTACCCTCCTCCACCACCTCCTCCACAGCCCTCCAGGACCCCCTGCCGACTATGGCCTGCCGACCGCGGCCCACCACCAGCTGCCCTCTGCCCATAAAGATCTCCTCCTGCTCCCCTGCCTGCGAGCCACGCACCTCCAGCTCCTGCTCATCTTTCTCCTACCTGGAGGACGGTGGCAGTGGGGACTCGCCCTCCAGCCTGCCCCAGTTTGAGTTCTCCTCTTCCCCATGCTCTGTATCGGGCTCAGGCTTGGCTCGCTGCCTGGTGGGGGAGCAGAGGAAGCACAGTGGGATGGTGGTAGGGGAAGCCATATTCTCTCAGGGCCGCACCAAGATCAAGTGTGAACGGTCGTATGGGGCCAACTCCACTGATGAATCCGGGTCCTTCTCAGAGGGAGACAGTGAGTCTGGCCCTGCCAGAGAGCCAGGTCCCGAAGTCAGTATAATTTATCTATCTATACTACATATTGAAATTGTGATTTGTGCTATTCAAAATGGGTTTTGCCAACATGTAAAATTAAATTGCTCTGACAAAATGTTACTGCGTCAGAGAGATACCACGCGATTAGTGCTATGGCTGGGAAGATGAACTGTGTTGTAATAATTATGTTTTGATGGTTGTCAGAGTTACTTCTGAAAACCAAAAGGGATAAATATCTGAACAAAGCTAACTAGGACCAGTCCTCTTAATGAACTGCTCAACAAGCAGTGGTGAAGACATAAGACAGAGAGAGAGAGAGAGCGACAGGGAATTGAATAGACTAGTTAACTGTACAGTATATGACAACTGTTGTTCTGGGGAAGAAGAGCCTGGAGAGCTTAGAACAGTAGTAGTCTTAGTCATCTGTGAGATTTCTGTTTGACAAAATGTCTGGATGCTATTCACCTCTAAAGCTATAGTCATGGCCCGTCCATTGTACACACCATCCATCCATACATCCCTCCCCTATTCACAGCCTAAAGCCTCTAAGGATAAGACCTTGATTTCAAAGTCTTTGTTTACTTTAAGAGAACCGCAGGGATTGCCATGGCAATGCTTAAGCGCCCACTCCATCTCTCATGTTGCTGTGTGGAGGGAAATTAGACGATTCTTCTTGTGCTACACTGTGGGCTGATGTCTGTCGTTCAGAGGCTCTGAGAGACTCACACGCAATCAGCAGCGTCTTCTATTAACTAATCTATATCAGCTTTATTTCAGAACCAATGGTGAGTCAGTGAGAGACAGGCTGGTGGAACGGTGTGAGTGGGAAAGAGATTGATGTAATACAATGAATGACTTCTGAAAATACACAAACAGTGATAGACAGAATCATTGAGTTTTTCATCACAGCTGTTTTTCGATGAATGGAAGGCAGTGGATATAATGCTCAGGTAGGTAGAGTTCCGTAGAGGTGCCATTTTTTTATTGAATTGCATTTAGTTCATAATGAGGGTTAATGCTTTCCCGATTTTTCTCTCTCAAGTCAGAAAAGGAGCTGAAATATGTGTTTGCGTGCGTGTGTGTTTGTGTGTCTCCATATGCTCATAGCAGTTCACAGCGCTGACACTTGGTTCAGACAGAACGGACAGGTGTCCCTGTACCCTCCACCATCTGGCACCCTCCCCCAGTTTAGACCCTCCTAACTGGGACAGTGCGCTAGCCAAGCCCCCTGCCTGGAGACAGGGCCAGAACCTGGCCCATATAATACGCACGCACACACACACACACACAGACACACACACACCAGTTGACACAGATGAGGCCATCATGTCAGTGCTGGCCCACTCACAGAGCAGAGTAATGAACTGACTGGAGGGATGTAGAGTTAAAAAGAGAAACCAGAACAATAGAGAGAGAGAAGAGAGGGAGAGAGAGACACACAGAGAGACAGAGAAGGCCCCCCAAGATCACAGCTGAAACAGAGCACTCCCTCAGTCCCCTGCCTCTACCCAACTCTCTGTGAGACACATGGCAGAAAGTCACACAGCATATACTCACCCATTATTAAACACTGAATGATAGCACTTTAAAATGGGAACATCATGCAGACGATGAGGAGTTCCTTATGACATAAACTGAGAACTTTATTGTATCTCAAACATCAATTTCAGAACATCAGTCAATCTGTATTTTTTACAATAGTTTCTGTCAATTGTAAATAAATGTATAATTTTGTCCCACAGTAATTGTCTATTACACTGTAAGCAATCGATTTGAAATAAGTGGAGTACCATGCACAGGCTATGACCATCTATTAGACGTAGAATAACAGTGCCACCTAGTGGGCAGGGTGGGTACAACTGTGTGAGATGGATGCTATCTGGGGGAGTTGAGTAATGAGAGCAGAGGACAAATGTCCATTGCTTGATGTATCATGGACAAGAAAGTTGTTTTGAATTGTATTGTATTGTATTGTATTGTATTGTATTGTATTGTATTGTATTGTACACCAGGTAGAAACTACTGTATATCCCTAATGCATTCCTCTGTGTTTTGTTAAGGTCAAACTTCCCTTCCCGGTGGATCAGATCACCAATCTTCCGCGTAATGACTTCCAGATCATGATAAAGATGCACAAACTGACCTCAGAGCAGCTGGAGTTCATCCACGACATCCGGCGGCGCAGTAAGAACCGCATCGCCGCCCAGCGCTGCCGCAAGAGAAAGCTGGACTGTATCCAGAACCTGGAGGTGGAGATACACAGACTGGTACATACACTGTTTGAATGGTCCTGTGTGGCTCAGTTGGTAGCATGGAGTTTGCAATGCCAGGGTTGTGGGTTCAACTCCTACGGGGGACTAATATGAAAATACATGCACTCACTACTTACTGTAAGTCGCTCTAGATAAGTCTGCTAAATTACTCAAATGTAAATGTTAAGACTCAGGTCTACTTATTATACAATGAACAGTTAAATCTCTACTGTTAGCATTTGTAGTACTGTCAGTTTAAAAAAAAAAGTTTTATTTGTGTTTCCTTATGCATGTGGCTGTCTGTGTTTGTGGTTATGTACTGTGTACATATGGATTCTCTAGGTGTGTATTCAATGTTTGTAAGCTGTGTGTGTATTCAATGTGTGTAAGCTGTGTGTGTATTCAATATGTGTAAGCTGTATGTGTATTCAATGTGTGTAAGCTATGTGTGTATTCAATGTGTGTACGGTGTGTATATTCAATGTCTGTAAGCTACTGTATGTGTATATTCAATGTGTGTATTTAATGTGTGTACGCTGTGTGTGTATTCAATGTGTGTAAGCTATGTGTGTATTCAATGTGTGTAAGGTGTGTGTGTATTCTCAGTGTACCCATAACAGTCATGTACTGCATGTGTGTCCTTGCAGGTGCATGACAAGGACAAGCTGCTGAGTGAGAGAAACCAGCTGAAGGTGTGTATGGGTGAGCTATGGCAGAACCTCTCCTACCTGTCCCAGGCTGTGTCCCAGGAGGTGTGCAAGGAGGTACAGGGGAACCACGAGAAGACCCACGCTCTGCTCCCTACACACAGGTCCAGAGATCCTACTGCCACCACCAACAGCATCTCCATCACGGCCAGCATCGACCTCACCTCCAACCCAGGCTCCCCCACCTCAGAGGGCAGCCATGTCACGTCCCCCTGCCCCTCTGAAAGCCTCATGGAGAGAGCCGTTGGCGCTGGGCAGGGGCGGCAGGGCAGTGGCGAGATAGATGTGTCTGACCTAGGGCAGGAGGACCCTGAGTCTTCCCTGGAGCCTGGAGCGTCTACGGGTGTGTGTAGCCCCACTGTTTCGGTGGATTTCTCTCAGGAGATGACTGAGAAATGTACAACAGGAGAACAGCCCAGACAGGACTGTATCTAGCTAGCAACGGAAAACGAATAGCTAGTAACAGGGTGTGTTTTTGTTATTATGACACACATCTCTACCTTGATATGTATACATTTTGAAGTACATTTGTTCTCTGTGTTTTTTAAAGGATGACACTACAGTTGTCTTATCAGCAATACTTTTAAACAGGTATTTTGGAGTTATCGAACTCCATACAACATTGCTCTGGCAGCTCTCTTTCTCTCTCTATTTCTGTCTCTCCCTCCCTCCCTCTCTCCCATCATGGGAGTATAAACTCAGGAATTCCTCTGAATGTTTAATAATGTTCAATAATGTCTCTGTAAAAAGCTATTCATTTCAAATTGTACATCTGAAGAGTTCTTCTATACAGCTGAGAGTAGAATGAACTCTCATATGCAAAGTTTCCTTCAGTTCTAATTTCTCACTTTCTTTTTCCTGCATTGTTTATGTACATTCCTCTTTTGCCTTTAACACACAGTAGCATCTATGGTGAAAGAAAGAAAGGAATCAACATACTGTAGCTAAAGTGGGAAATAGAAGAAAAACTAAATCGTATTGCACCTTCAAGAGGTAATCTAATTTACACTAACAATGCATTTACACTAGCAAATGCTTTGACATTGGCACTTAGAAATTAAAAACTCCCAAGTCAAGTACTTACTTAAATTATATTCAACAAATATAAATGTGTCAAAGACTAACATTCTTATCTAAACCATATTGCTATTTTAGGGGTAGAAATGTACTGTCCTACATGTGGTGAAAATGTAATATTTTGTTCTGAGGTTATTTCCCATTACATTTAGTGTAAATCCGATGTATTAAAGAATTGGGGTGGAAGTGGAAGTCACCACATATTCCTGGTTTGATAATCCTTAAATATAAGAGTGCAATTTATCCTCTAAACTTGTCCAGTATTCCTAATGGTGTATTATCAAGCGAAATGTTGAATACTAATTCAAAGAGATGCTTAGATAGTTGTTGGTCCATGATAATGCCAAATTATTCCATTGTGGAAGATCGTTCTGTAGCATGTGTCATGGTTAGATTAGTGGTTTCTTTGTTTTCTCTAGGAACTTTCCAATGTCACATTCTGGGAATTTCAATTGATATCTTTTAGTTTTTCGCAAAGTATAAAGTACCAATGACAGAGCTCCACAGAATGTACTGTTACTCTGAGTACACTGAATATACCAATCACCCCATTTTGATATTTTTGAATTTGATAAATAAATAAACATGTTCAGTTATTTATTTTGACAATGTTTCTGTGGGGATGATTTGTTGGCACAAAATGTAGGCCTGTAAATTTCCTAACATTGATTCTTGTGATTTTTAATGGTTGTTGTTTTTACTGACAATTTGGATGAAAGACAAGTCTTTTGTGTTTTATGATTCACAATGTCCTTATTTAGTACAAATTAAGCAAAACATTTAAAGAGGTAAGTGTTTACAAAAGTCTGTGTAACATGTTTGTGTTTTTTAAGGATTTTTCCATGACAAGAGACTTTGCATCATTGGATTGATAAGTTTGTGTTTTTAACTGTTTTTAAAATGGAACACTAGGGTTCACACAAGATTTTAAACGTATGTTTGACAAATGCAGCTCCAAGTCTTGCCTTAGAGGTTTCAAAGGCCAAACTCACGTGAAAGGGTAGGGAAGGTGTCAATTTAAAACCATACTGTGGAAAAATAACGTTCTGTCCATACCATGAAAGAAATGACTGATTTCAGTACAACCACAATGTTTACTTGTTGGGGGAAAAATGTCATCGCAAAATCTCTTAATGTGCATTAACAATGTTATTTTTCCACGGTGCAGGTTTGATTGAATCCCAGCCTGAGTGTATGCAGAGGTTATGCCTCATGAACATTATGGACTCTTACACTTATCTACCTGCAATTCTGCATACCTCTCATTTTGGGTCAAGGACTGTACAGTTGGAATACGTTGTGTGTGGTTTTGTTTCTATGGTTATTATTGTATTTGTAGATTTTTGGTGAGATATTTTTTAAGTGTAATTTGAGTAAACTGCAAGACGACAGATATCAGCTGTTTCACTTTTCCCTTTTTAGCTTATAATGTTCAAATTGCCTGAGTTCGTCATATTGTAAATATTATGTAACTGTTGTTTTTGTTGCAAATGTTTTGGAAGAAAACTTTTTGTCAAGACGCAATTTCTGTTTATGGATTAAAACAAATAGCATGCGCCAATTCTTTGTATATTTTTTACTGTAAAATTATGATATATCTAAAAAATAACCCATCAAAGACGATGACAAAAAGTGATTTTCAGTTTTAGTAAATAAGCATTTAATGTCATGAATTAAGATTGTATATCAAACAACTACACACTCATAAGAATCTATTGTTGAATGTTTAACTTAAAAAAGTTCTAACTAAATAATAGGTTTATAAAATTGAATGCTCTAAATAAGCATATAAACGTTTTTCCAGGGACAAGATGACATTTTCCATGGTTTGCATACTCACCAACATTCATTTATCACAACCATTTTAAGTGCTCACACTTCACACATTCCTCTTGATGTGCACAATCATTTTCCCTTTCTGCCACAATCAACCACATACAATGTCACTCATTTGGAGATTGTAGGCATTTTAATGAGGTGCTTTGAATTTAAAATACACTGAAGCACTGCCTATGACCACATGTGACTTGGCATGGGTTGGTGGCTGTTTTTGGCCCAATTTAATCTGGAGAGCCAATCAATGATGGGCGCAGTGCTATTTATCTCCTGTGTGTTGTTTCACTCGTAGGCAACTCCTGGGTCTATTTTTGCTCTCGTCCCTCTTCACTTTTTCATGATAGAGGAGATGTCCAAGAATACACTCTGAAAGAGAGAGAACATGTGGGATTGAGAGAGGCTAGATAACACATTGATACTTGTCATCATGACTTTCTATCTGCAAGATTTCAAAAATATGTATGCAGTCTCTAAAAAGGTATCTATTGCAGCTTTACTGGGCAAATCTAGACAAAATATTCACAACGTTAGCATTCCCTGTCTCCCTTCTTCTCTCTTTCACTGTTTCTCCTAGTTACAGTGGTGAAATCTTCCCCCACCAGGTCAGATGCTGCCCGTCTCTTGGCTCTACTTGCCATTGACATTCTCCTTCCAGGGGGTGGCATCATTGGCATGTCCACCATGTCGCCCAGCTCGGAATCTGAGCTCCGTGGAGAGTTGCTACTGTAATCACTGATGGTGGACATGCTCTCAGAGGGCATACGAGATTTGAAGCTTTGCTTCCTTCCTGGGTTGGGCAAGATGAAGTCGCTGCCCATGGAGTCCCTCCTCTCCTCCTCCAGGTCTGTGTCCCTCAGAGCCAAGCTGGGTCTGTGTGTTGTCATGATGCTGGGTCTGTGCGTTGCCATAGACACTACTTCCATGTGGCTGGGCTGGTAGTGGTCTTGAGGGTGTAAGTTGGGGTCCTCATGGATCGACTGGCCCTGCAGGTTCCTGGGCCCACTATCCCCATTCAAGACAGCTCCTCTATTGGCTCGAGGGAGCTGGTCCACCATGACGGTGGTTTGTTTCTCTGGGGCTCCCTGGAGGTGCAGGGTCTGGATCATCCCCTGGCTGGGCTCACATTGTTGAAGCTGCTGCTGCTGGTATTGCTGATGAGGCTGGAGGCCAGTGCAGTTGGCAAGATAATGGCCTGGAGCCATGCTGTTGTGCCTGGGCACCTCATGGTTAGGTATGTAGTGGGGAGGTGGGTCCATTGGGTCCAGGTCCTTCTCAGGAATTACTTTGAAGATGGTCTGAGTCAGCGGCCCGTTGTGAGGAGACAGGTTCCTCATCACACACAGATGCTGTATCGTCGCATTCTTCTTCAGCTTGTAAATCAAATTGTCATTGTCTGCTGGGTACTTGTCTCCCTTCAGAGTCTGTTTGATTTTCCTGATGCCCAGGTGGGAAATCTCCATTAGGTTCAGGAAGAGAGACACCCCGGCGATGACGATCATGAACACCATGAACACTGTTTTCTCCGTGGGTCTGGACACGTAACAGTCCACACTGTTGGGGCAAGGCATTCTCTCGCATTTATACAAAGGCTCCAGTCCGATGCCATACAGGATATACTGGCCCATGATGAAGCCCACCTCCACCACGGAGCGTGTTAGGATATGGATGACGTACGTCCGCAGCAGGGACCCTCTCAGTGGAGCCTTCTTCACCTTCCTCTGCTCCTCCAGCCTCTTCAACTCCTTCTCAATGCGCTTGTGCTCCTCCACCAGCGCCTCCATCTCCCCCAGCTCTGCCTTCAGCTGGACCTTCCGCCGGTGCCTCTCCTTCTCCAGGGCGCGCAGGCGGTAGAGCGCGTGGCCCATGTAGACGAGGGAGGGTGAGGAGACGAAGATGACCTGCAGGACCCAAAAGCGGATGAGGGAGATGGGGAAGGCCTGGTCGTAACAGACGGTCTTGCAGCCCGGCTGGTCCGTGTTGCAGATGAATTCGCTCTGCTCATCGTTCCACACGTCCTCGGCCGCCACTCCCAGCACCAACATGCGGAAAATGAGGAGGATGGTGAGCCAGATCTTTCCTACGATGGTGGAGTGGACATGTACTTCCTCCAAGATGCTGCCCAGCAGGTTC
Organism: Oncorhynchus nerka; assembly: GCF_034236695.1. Classification (NCBI taxonomy): domain Eukaryota; kingdom Metazoa; phylum Chordata; class Actinopteri; order Salmoniformes; family Salmonidae; genus Oncorhynchus; species Oncorhynchus nerka. The sequence goes on from NC_088413.1 coordinate 66,197,232, forward strand.
CAGTCCCCCATGGTCTCACAGCTCACTGGTCTCTACTGCAACATGTCCTCACACTGGAGAGAGAGAGAGACCAGAGGGATTTATTATGCATTTATTTTCTGTTAACAGTTAGTTTATAACTACAATTGAAAACATACAATGTTTATAATCATCATGCAGTGGAAGGATAGGGCAATGGAAGGATAGGGCAGTGGAAGGATAGGGCAGTGGAAGGATAGGGCAGTGGAAGGATAGGGCAGTGGAAGGATAGGGCAGTGGAAGGATACGGCAGTGGAAGGTCAGGGAAGTGGAAGGATAGGGCAGTGGAAGGATAGGGCAGTGGAAGGATAGGGCAGTGGAAGGATAGGGCAGTGGAAGGATAGGGCAGTGGAAGGATACGGCAGTGGAAGGTCAGGGAAGTGGAATGTGGGGGGGCAGTAGAATGTCAGGGTAGTGGAAGGTCAGGGCTTGGAAGATGGGGGCAGTGGAAGGTCATGGCAGTGTAAGGTAGGGGGCAGTGGAAGTTGAGGACAGTGGAAGGTCAGGGCAGTGGAAAGTTAGCCGTTGAAGTTCAGGCAATTGAAGTTCGGGGCAGTGGAAGATGGGGGCAGTGGAAGGTAAGGACAGTGCAAGGTGGGGCAGTGGAAGGTGGGGGGTCAGTGGAATGTCAGGGTAGTGGAAGGTCAGGGCTTGGAAGATGGCAGTAGTGGAAGGTCATGGCAGTGTAAGGTAGGGGACAGTGGAAGTTGAGGACAGTGGAAGATCAGGACAGTGGAAGGATAGGGCAGTGGAAGGATAGGGTAGTGGAAGGTCAGGGAAGTGGAAGGTCAGCGCAGTGGAAGGTCAGCGCAGTGGAAGGATAGGGCAGTGGAAGGTCAGGGAAGTGGAATGATAGGGCAGTGGAATGTCAGGGTAGTTTAAGGTCAGGGCTTGGAAGATGGGGGCAGTGTAAGGTCATGGCAGTGTAAGGTAGGGGGCAGTGGAAGTTGAGGACAGTGGAAGGTCAGCGCAGTGGAAGGTCAGGGAAGTGGAAGGTCAGGGCAGTGGAAGGTGGGGGGGTCAGTGGAATGTCAGGGTAGTGGAAGGTCAGGGCTTGGAAGATGGGGGCAGTGGAATGTCATGGCAGTGTAAGGTAGGGGACAGTGGAAGTTGAGGACAGTGGAAAATCAGGACAGTGGAAGGATAGGGTAGTGGAAGGTCAGGGAAGTGGAATGATAGGGCAGTAGAATGTCAGGGTAGTGGAAGGTCAGGGCTTGGAAGATGGGGGCAGTGGAAGGTCATGGCAGTGTAAGGTAGGGGGCAGTGGAAGTTGAGGACAGTGGAAGGACAGGGCAGTGGAAAGTTAGCCGTTGAAGTTCAGGCAACGGAAGTTCGGGGCAGTGGAAGGTGGGGGCAGTGGAAGGTAAGGACAGTGCAAGGTGGGGCAGTGGAAAGTGGGGGGCAGTGGAAGGATAGGGCAGTGGAAGGATAGGACAGTGGAAGGATAGGGCAGTGGAAGGATAGGGCAGTGGAAGGATAGGGCAGTGGAAGGTGGGGGTTCAGTGGAATGTCAGGGTAGTGGAAGGTCAGGGCTTGGAAGATGGGGGCAGTAGAAGGTCATGGCAGTGGAAGGTAGGGGGCAGTGGAAGTTGAGGACAGTGGAAGGTCAGGGCAGTGGAAAGTTAGCTGTTGAAGTTCAGGCAATGGAAGTTCGGGGCAGTGGAAGGTGGGGGCAGTGGAAGGTAAGGACAGTGCAAGGTGGGGCAGTGGAAAGTGGGGGGCAGTGGAAGGATAGGGCAGTGGAAGGTCAGGGAAGTGGAAGGTCAGGGAAGTGGAATGATAGGGTAGTGGAAGGTGGGGGGGGGGTCAGTGGAATGTCAGGGTAGTGGAAGGTCAGGGCTTGGAAGATGGGGGCAGTGGAAGGTCATGGCAGTGTAAGGTAGGGGACAGTGGAAGTTGAGGACAGTGGAAGTTGAGGACAGTGGAAGGATAGGGTAGTGGAAGGTCAGGGATGTGGAATGATAGGGCAGTGGAAGGTCAGCACAGTGGAAGGTCAGCACATTGGAAGGTCAGCACAGTGGAATGATAGGGCAGTGGAATGTCAGGGTAGTGGAAGGTCAGGGCAGTGTAAGATCATGGCAGTGTAAGGTAGGGGGCAGTGGAAGTTGAGGACAGTGGAAGTTGAGGACAGTGGAAGATCAGGACAGTGGAAGGATAGGGCAGTGGAAGGATAGGGCAGTGGAAGGATAGGGTAGTGGAAGGTCAGCACAGTGGAAGGTCAGCACAGTGGAAGGATAGGGCAGTGGAAGGATAGGGCAGTGGAAGGTGGGGGTCAGTGGAATGTCAGGGTAGTGGAAGGTCAGGGCTTGGAATATGGGGGCAGTGGAAGGTCATGGCAGTGTAAGGTAGGGGGCAGTGGAAGGTCAGGGCAGTGGAAAGTTAGCTGTTGAAGTTCAGGCAATGGAAGTTCGGGCAGTGGAAGGTAAGGACAGTGCAAGGTGGGGCAGTGGAATGTCAGCCATGGAAGGTTGGGGCAGTGGAATGTCAGGGCAGTGGAAGGTGGGGGCAGTGGAAGGTAAGGACAGTCGAAGGTGGGCAGTGGAATGTCAGCCATGGAAGGTCGGGGCAGTGGAATGTCAGGGCATTGGAATGTCGGGGCAGTGGATGTTCGGGGCAGTGGAAGCTCAGGGCAGTGGACGGTGGGGGCAGTTCAAGGCCAGGGCAGTGGAAGGTGGGGGCAGTGGACGGTGGTGCTTTGGGAGGTGGGGGGAGTGGAAAGTCAGGGCAGGGGAAGGTGGGGGCAGTGGAAGGTCAAGGCAGTGGAAGTTGAGGACAGTGGAAGATGGGGGCAGTGGAAGTTGAGGACAGTAGAAGGTGGGGGCAGTGGAATTTGAGGACAGTGGAAGGGCAGGGCAGTGGAAGGTCAGGGCAGTGGAAGGTGGGGGCAGTGGAAGTTGAGGGCAGTGGAAGGTCAAGGCAGTGGAAGTTGAGGACAGTGGAAGATGGGGGCAGTGGAAGGTGGGGGCAGTGGAAGTTGAGGGCAGTGGAAGGTCAAGGCAGTGGAAGTTGAGGACAGTGGAAGATGGGGGCAGTGGAACGTGGGGGCAGTGGAAGGTGAGGGCAGTGGAAGGTCAAGGCAGTGTAGGTTGAGTGGAAGATGGGGAAGATGGGGGCAGTGGAAGTTGAGGACAGTGGAAGATCAGGACAGTGGAAGTTGAGGACAGTGGAAGATCAGGACAGTGGAAGGTGGGGGCAGTGGAAGTTGAGGACAGTGGAAGATCGTGGCAGTGGAAGGTGGGGGCAGTGGAAGGTCAGGGCAGTGGAAGGTCAAGGCAGTGGAAGATCAGGGCAGTGGAAGGTGGGGCAGTGGAAGGTGGGGGCAGTGGAAGTTGAGGGCAGTGGAAGCTCAGGGCAGTGGAAGGTCAAGGCAGTGGAAGGTCAGGGCAGTGTAAAGTCAGGGCAGTGGAAGTTCAGGGCAGTGGAAGTTCAGGGCAGTGGAAATTCAGGGCAGTGGAAGTTCAGGGCAGTGGAAGGTCAGGGAAGTGGAAGGTGGGGGCAGTGGAATTTGAGGACAGTGGAAGGTGGGGGCAGTGGAATTTGAGGACAGTGGAAGGGCAGGGCAGTGGAAGGTCAGGGCAGTGGACGGTGGGGGCAGTTCAAGGCCAGGGCAGTGGAAGGTGGGGGTAGTGGACGGTGGGGCTTTGGGAGGTGGGGGCAGTGGAAAGTCAGGGCAGTGGAAGGTCAAGGCAGTGGAAGTTGAGGACAGTGGAAGATGGGGGCAGTGGAAGTTGAGGACAGTGGAAGATCAGGACAGTGGAAGATCAGGACAGTGGAAGATCATGGCAGTGGAAGGTCAGGGCAGTGGAAGGTCAAGGCAGTGGAAGGTCAGGGCAGTGGAAGGTGGGGCAGTGGAAGATCAGGACAGTGGAAGGTGGGGGCAGTGGAAGTTAACGACAGTGGAAGATCTGGGCAGTGGAAGATCTGGGCAGTGGAAGTTGAGGGCAGTGGAAGTTGAGGGCAGTGGAAGCTCAGGGCAGTGGAAGGTCAAGGCAGTGGAAGGTCAGGGCAGTGTAAAGTCAGGGCAGTGGAAGTTCAGGGCAGTGGAAGTTCAGGGCAGTGGAAGGTCAGGGAAGTGGAAGGTGGGGGCAGTGGAAGGTCAGATCAGTGGAAGGTCAGGGCAGTGGAAGGTAAGGGCAGTGGAAGTTGAGGGAAGTTCAAGGCCAGGGCAGTGGAAGGTGGGGGCAGTCGACGGTGGGGGCAGTGGAAGATCAGGGTAGTGGAAAGTGAGGGCAGTGAAAGGTCAGGGCAGTGGAAGGTCAGATCAGTGGAAGGTCAGGGCAGTGGAAGTTCAAGGCAGTGGAAGGTCAAGGCAGTGGAAGTTGAGGACAGTGGAAGGTGGGGGCAGTGGACGTTGAGGGCAGTGGAAGGTCAAGGCAGTGGAAGTTGGGGGCAGTGGAAGGTGGGGGCAGTGAAAGGTCAAGGCAGTGGAAGGTCAGGGCAGTGGAAGGTAAGGGCAGTGGAAGGTAAGGGAAGTTCAAGGCCAGGGCAGTGGAAGGTGGGGGCAGTGGACGGTGGGGCTTTGGGAGGTGGGGGCAGTGGAAGGTCAGGGCAGCGGAAGGTGGGGGCAGTGGAAGGTCAAGGTAGTGGAAAGTGAGGTGGGGGCAGTGGAAAGTCAGGGCAGGGGGAAGGTGGGGGCAGTGGAAGGTCAAGGCAGTGGAAGTTGAGGACAGTGGAAGATGGGGGCAGTGGAAGTTGAGGACAGTGGAAGGTGGGGGCCGTGGAATTTGAGGACAGTGGAAGGGCAGGGCAGTGGAAGGTCAGGGAAGTGGAAGGTGGGGGCAGTGGAAAGTCAGATCAGTGGAAGTTCAGGGCAGTGGAAGTTCAGGGCCGTGGAAGGTCAGGGAAGTGGAAGGTCAGGGCAGTGGAAGGTCAGGGCAGTGGAAGGTGGAGGCAGTGAACGGTCAGGGTAGTGGAAGGTGGGGGCAGTGGAAGGTCAGGGTAGTGGAAGGTGGGGGCAGTGGAAGGTCAGGGAAGTGGAAGGTGGGGGCAGTGGAAAGTCAGATCAGTGGAAGTTCAGGGCAGTGGAAGTTCAGGGCCGTGGAAGGTCAGGGACGTGGAAGGTCAGGGAAGTGGAAGGTCAGGGCAGTGGAAGGTCAGGGCAGTGGAAGGTGGAGGCAGTGAACGGTCAGGGTAGTGGAAGGTGGGGGCAGTGGAAGGTCAGGGTAGTGGAAGGTGGGGGCAGTGAAAGGTCAGGGTAGTGGAAGGTGGGGGCAGTGAAAGGTCAGGGTAGTGGAAGGTCAGGGAAGTGGAAGGTGGGGGCAGTGAAAGGTCAGGGTAGTGGAGATGGGGGCAGTGAAAGGTCAGGGTAGTGGAAGGTGGGGTCAGTGGAATGTCAGGGTAGTGGAAGGTCAGGGCTTGGAAGATGGGGGCAGTGGAAGGTCATGGCAGTGTAAGGTAGGGGGCAGTGGAAGTTGAGGACAGTGGAAGGTCAGGGCAGTGGAAGGTTAGCTGTTGAAATTCAGGCAATGGAAGTTCGGGCAGTGGAAGGTAAGGACAGTGCAAGGTGGGGCAGTGGAAAGTGGGGGGCAGTGGAAGGTAAGGACAGTCGAAGGTGGGCAGTGGAATGTCAGCCATGGAAGGTGGGGCAGTGGAAAATCAGGACAGTGGAAGGTGGGGGCAGTGGAAGTTGACGACAGTGGAAGATCTGGGCAGTGGAAGTTGAGGGCAGTGGAAGTTGAGGGCAGTGGAAGCTCAGGGCAGTGGACGGTGGGGGCAGTTCAAGGCCAGGGCAGTGGAAGGTGGGGGTAGTGGACGGTGGGGCTTTGGGAGGTGGGGGCAGTGGAAAGTCAGGGCAGTGGAAGGTCAAGGCAGTGGAAGGTCAAGGCAGTGGAAGTTGAGGACAGTGGAAGATGGGGGCAGTGGAAGGTGGGGGCAGTGGAAGTTGAGGGCAGTGGAAGTCAAGGCAGTGGAAGTTGAGGACAGTGGAAGATGGGGGCAGTGGAAGTTGAGGACAGTGGAAGATGGGGGCAGTGGAAGTTGAGGACAGTGGAAGATCATGGCAGTGGAAGGTCAGGGCAGTGGAAGGTCAAGGCAGTGGAAGGTCAGGGCAGTGGAAGATCAGGACAGTGGAAGGTGGGGGCAGTGGAAGTTGACGACAGTGGAAGATCTGGGCAGTGGAAGATCTGGGCAGTGGAAGATCTGGGCAGTGGAAGTTGAGGGCAGTGGAAGTTGAGGGCAGTGGAAGTTGAGGGCAGTGGAAGCTCAGGGCAGTGGAAGGTCAAGGCAGTGGAAGGTCAGGGCAGTGTAAAGTCAGGGCAGTGGAAGTTCAGGGCAGTGGAAGTTCAGGGCAGTGGAAGTTCAGGGAAGTGGAAGGTGGGGGCAGTGGAAGGTAAGGGCAGTGGAAGGTGGGGGCAGTGTAAAGTCAGGGCAGTGGAAGTTCAGGGCAGTGGAAGTTCAGGGCAGTGGAAGGTCAGGGAAGTGGAAGGTGGGGGCAGTGGAAGGTCAGATCAGTGGAAGGTCAGGGCAGTGGAAGGTGGGGGCAGTGGACGGTGGGGGCAGTGGAAGGTGGGGGCAGTGAAAGGTCAGGGTAGTGGAAAGTGAGGGCAGTGAAAGGTCAAGGTAGTGGAAAGTGAGGGCAGTGAAAGGTCAGGGCAGTGGAAGGTCAGATCAGTGGAAGGTCAGGGCAGTGGAAGTTCAGGGCAGTGGAAGTTCAGGGCAGTGGAAGTTCAAGGCAGTGGAAGTTGAGGACAGTGGAAGATGGGGGCAGTGGACGTTGAGGGCAGTGGAAGGTCAAGGCAGTGGAAGGTGGGGCAGTGGAAGGTCAAGGCAGTGGAAGGTCAGGGCAGTGGAAGGTAAGGGCAGTGGAAGGTGAGGGAAGTTCAAGGCCAGGGCAGTGGAAGGTGGGGGCAGTGGACGGTGGGGCTTTGGGAGGTGGGGGCAGTGGAAGGTCAGGGCAGCGGAAGGTGGGGGCAGTGGAAGGTCAAGGCAGTGGAAGTTGAGGACAGTGGAAGATGGGGGCAGTGGAAGTTGAGGACAGTGGAAGTTCAGGGCAGTGGAATTTGTTCAGGGCAGTGGAAGTTCAGGGCCGTGGAAGGTCAGGGCCGTGGAAGGTCAGGGAAGTGGAAGATCAGGGCAGTGGAAGGTGGAGGCAGTGAACGGTCAGGGTAGTGGAAGGTGGGGGCAGTGGAAGGTCAGGGTAGTGGAAGGTGCGGGCAGTGAAAGGTCAGGGTAGTGGAAGGTGGGGGCAGTGAAAGGTCAGGGTAGTGGAAGGTCAGGGAAGTGGAAGGTGGGGGCAGTGAAAGGTCAGGGTAGTGGAGATGGGGGCAGTGAAAGGTCAGGGTAGTGGAAGGTGGGGTCAGTGGAATGTCAGGGTAGTGGAAGGTCAGGGCTTGGAAGATGGGGGCAGTGGAAGATCATGGCAGTGTAAGGTAGGGGGAAGTGGAAGTTGAGGACAGTGGAAGGTCAGGGCAGTGGAAGGTTAGCTGTTGAAATTCAGGCAATGGAAGTTCGGGCAGTGGAAGGTAAGGACAGTGCAAGGTGGGGCAGTGGAAAGTGGGGGGCAGTGGAAGGTAAGGACAGTCGAAGGTGGGCAGTGGAATGTCAGCCATGGAAGGTGGGGCAGTGGAAGGTGGGGGGCAGTGGAAGATCTGGGCAGTGGAAGATCTGGGCAGTGGAAGTTGAGGGCAGTGGAAGTTGAGGGCAGTGGAAGCTCAGGGCAGTGGAAGCTCAGGGCAGTGGAAGGTCAGGGCAGTGTAAAGTCAGGGCAGTGGAAGGTGGGGGCAGTGGAAGGTGGGGGCAGTGGAAGATCAAGGCAGTGGAAGTTGAGGACAGTGGAAGATGGGGGCAGTTCAAGGCCAGGGCAGTGGAAGGTGGGGGCAGTGGACGGTGGGGCTTTGGGAGGTGGGGGCAAGGTCAGGGCAGCGGAGTGGGGGCAGTGGAAGTCAGGGTAGGGCAGTGAAAGGTCAGGGTAGTGGAAGGTGGTGCAGTGAAAGGTCAGGGTAGTGGAAAGTGAGGGCAGTGAAAGGTCAAGGTAGTGGAAAGTGAGGGCAGTGAAAGGTCAGGGTAGTGGAAGGTGGAGGCAGTGGAAGGTCAGAGCAGTGGAAATTCAGGGCAGTGGAAGTTCAGGGCAGTGGAAGGTCAGGGAAGTGGAAGGTGGGGGCAGTGGAAAGTCAGATCAGTGGAAGGTCAGGGCAGTGGAAGGTCAGGGCAGTAGAAGTTCAGGGCAGTGGAAAATCGGGGCAGTGGAAGGTCAGGGCAGTGGAATGTCAGAGCAGTGGACGGTGGGGGCAGTTCAAGGCCAGTGGAAGGTGGGGGTAGTGGACGGTGGGGCTTTGGGAGGTGGGGGCAGTGGAAAGTCAGGGCAGTGGAAGTTGAGGACAGTGCAAGATGGGGGCAGTGGAAGATGGGGGCAGTGGAAGTTGAGGGCAGTGGAAGGTGGGGGCAGTGGAAGGTCAGGACAGTGGAAGATCAGGACAGTGGAAGGAGGGGGCAGTGGAAGTTGAGGACAGTGGAAGATCATGGCAGTGGAAGGTGGGGGCAGTGGAAGGTCAAGGCAGTGGAAGATCAGGGCAGTGGAAGATCAGGACAGTGGAAGGTGGGGGCAGTGGAAGTTGAGGACAGTGGAAGATCTGGGCAGTGGAAGTTGAGGGCAGTGGAAGGTGGGGGCAGTGGAAGGTCAAGGCAGTGTAAAGTCAGGGAAGTGGAAGGTCAGGGCAGTGGAAGGTCATGGCAGTGGAAGGTCATGGCAGTGGAAGGTCAGGGCAGTGGAAGGTGGGGGCAGCGGAAGGTCAGGGCAGTGGAAGGTCAGGGCAGTGGAAGGTGGGGAAAGTGGAAAATCAGAGCAGTGGAAGGTGAGGAAAGTTCAAGGCCAGGGCAGTGGAAAGTGAGGGCAGTGAAAGGTCAGGGTAGTGGAAGGTGGGGGCAGTGAAAGGTCAGGGCAGCGGAAGGTGGGGGCAGTGGAAGGTCAGGGTAGTGGAAAGTGAGGGCAGTGAAAGGTCAGGGTAGTGGAAGGTGGGGGCAGTGAAAGGTCAGGGTAGTGGAAAGTGAGGGCAGTGAAAGGTCAATGTAGTGGAAAGTGAGGGCAGTGAAAGGTCAGGGTAGTGGAAGGTGGAGGCAGTGGAAGGTCAGATCAGTGGAAGGTCAGGGCAGTGGAAGTTCAGGGCAGTGGAAGGTCAGGGCAGTGGAAGGTCAGGGCAGTGGAAGGTCAGGGCAGTGGAAGTTCAGGGCAGTGGAAGTTCAGGGCAGTGGAAGGTCAGGGAAGTGGAAATTCAGGGCAGTGGAAGGTCAGGGAAGTGGAAAGCGAGGGCAGTGAAAGGTCAGGGTAGTGGAAGGTGGAGGCAGTGAACGGTCAGGGTAGTGGAAGGTGGGGCAGTGGAAGGTCAGGGTAGTGGAAGGTGGGGGCAGTGAAAGGGCAGGGTAGTGGAAGGTGGGGGCAGTGAAAGGTCAGGGTAGTGGAAGGTGGGGCAGTGAAAGATCAGGGTAGTGGAAAGTGAGGGCAGTGAAAGGTCAGTGTAGTGGAAGATGGGGGCAGTGAAAGGTCAGGGTAGTGGACGGTGGGGGCAGTGAACAGGGAAGTGGAAGGTGGGGGCAGTGAAAGGTCAGGGAAGTGGAAGATGGGGGCAGTGAAAGGTCAGGGTAGTGGAAGGTCAGGGAAGTGGAAGGTAGGGTTAGTGTAATGTCAGGGCAGTGGAAGGTGGGGGCAGTGAAAGGTCAGGGCAGTGGAAGGTGGGGGCAGTGAAAGGTCAGGGCAGTGAAAGGTCAGGGCAGTGAAAGGTCAGGGCAGTGAAAGGTCAGTGGAAGGTCAGGGCAGTGAAAGGTCAGGGAAGTGAAAGGTCAGGGAAGTGAAAGGTCAGGGTAGTGGAAGGTGAGGGCAGTGAAAGGTCAGGGTAGTGGAAGGTGAGGGCAGTGAAAGGTCAGGGTAGTGGAGATGGGGGCAGTGAAAGGTCAGGGTAGTGGAAGGTGGGGTCAGTGGAATGTCAGGGTAGTGGAAGGTCAGGGCTTGGAAGATGGGGGCAGTGGAAGATCATGGCAGTGTAAGGTAGGGGGAAGTGGAAGTTGAGGACAGTGGAAGGTCAGGGCAGTGGAAGGTTAGCTGTTGAAATTCAGGCAATGGAAGTTCGGGCAGTGGAAGGTAAGGACAGTGCAAGGTGGGGCAGTGGAAAGTGGGGGGCAGTGGAAGGTAAGGACAGTCGAAGGTGGGCAGTGGAATGTCAGCCATGGAAGGTGGGGCAGTGGAAGGTGGGGGGCAGTGGAAGTTGACGACAGTGGAAGATCTGGGCAGTGGAAGATCTGGGCAGTGGAAGTTGAGGGCAGTGGAAGTTGAGGGCAGTGGAAGCTCAGGGCAGTGGAAGCTCAGGGCAGTGGAAGGTCAGGGCAGTGTAAAGTCAGGGCAGTGGAAGGTGGGGGCAGTGGAAGGTCAAGGCAGTGGAAGTTGAGGACAGTGGAAGATGGGGGCAGTTCAAGGCCAGGGCAGTGGAAGGTGGGGGCAGTGGATGGTGGGGCTTTGGGAGGTGGGGGCAGTGGAAGGTCAGGGCAGCGGAAGGTGGGGGCAGTGGAAGGTCAGGGTAGTGGAAAGTGAGGGCAGTGAAAGGTCAGGGTAGTGGAAGGTGGTGCAGTGAAAGGTCAGGGTAGTGGAAAGTGAGGGCAGTGAAAGGTCAAGGTAGTGGAAAGTGAGGGCAGTGAAAGGTCAGGGTAGTGGAAGGTGGAGGCAGTGGAAGGTCAGATCAGTGGAAGGTCAGGGCAGTGGAAATTCAGGGCAGTGGAAGTTCAGGGCAGTGGAAGGTCAGGGAAGTGGAAGGTGGGGGCAGTGGAAAGTCAGATCAGTGGAAGGTCAGGGCAGTGGAAGGTCAGGGCAGTAGAAGTTCAGGGCAGTGGAAAATCGGGGCAGTGGAAGGTCAGGGCAGTGGAATGTCAGAGCAGTGGACGGTGGGGGCAGTTCAAGGCCAGTGGAAGGTGGGGGTAGTGGACGGTGGGGCTTTGGGAGGTGGGGGCAGTGGAAAGTCAGGGCAGTGGAAGGTCAAGGCAGTGGAAGTTGAGGACAGTGGAAGATGGGGGCAGTGGAAGATGGGGGCAGTGGAAGTTGAGGGCAGTGGAAGGTGGGGGCAGTGGAAGGTCAGGACAGTGGAAGATCAGGACAGTGGAAGGAGGGGGCAGTGGAAGTTGAGGACAGTGGAAGATCATGGCAGTGGAAGGTGGGGGCAGTGGAAGGTCAAGGCAGTGGAAGATCAGGGCAGTGGAAGATCAGGACAGTGGAAGGTGGGGGCAGTGGAAGTTGAGGACAGTGGAAGATCTGGGCAGTGGAAGTTGAGGGCAGTGGAAGGTGGGGGCAGTGGAAGGTGGGGGCAGTGTAAAGTCAGGGAAGTGGAAGGTCAGGGCAGTGGAAGGTCATGGCAGTGGAAGGTCATGGCAGTGGAAGGTCAGGGCAGTGGAAGGTCAGGGAAGTGGAAGGTGGGGGCAGCGGAAGGTCAGATCAGTGGAAGGTCAGGGCAGTGGAAGGTGGGGAAAGTGGAAAATCAGAGCAGTGGAAGGTGAGGGAAGTTCAAGGCCAGGGCAGTGGAAAGTGAGGGCAGTGAAAGGTCAGGGTAGTGGAAGGTGGGGGCAGTGGAAGGTCAGGGCAGCGGAAGGTGGGGGCAGTGGAAGGTCAGGGTAGTGGAAAGTGAGGGCAGTGAAAGGTCAGGGTAGTGGAAGGTGGGGGCAGTGAAAGGTCAGGGTAGTGGAAAGTGAGGGCAGTGGAAAGGTCAATGTAGTGGAAAGTGAGGGCAGTGAAAGGTCAGGGTAGTGGAAGGTGGAGGCAGTGGAAGGTCAGATCAGTGGAAGGTCAGGGCAGTGGAAGTTCAGGGCAGTGGAAGGTCAGGGCAGTGGAAGGTCAGGGCAGTGGAAGGTCAGGGGAGTGGAAGGTCAGGGCAGTGGAAGGTCAGGGAAGTGGAAGTTCAGGGCAGTGGAAGGTCAGGGAAGTGGAAGGTCAGGGCAGTGGAAGGTCAGGGAAGTGGAAAGCGAGGGCAGTGAAAGGTCAGGGTAGTGGAAGGTGGAGGCAGTGAACGGTCAGGGTAGTGGAAGGTGGGGCAGTGGAAGGTCAGGGTAGTGGAAGGTGGGGGCAGGAAAGGGCAGGGTAGTGGAAGGTGGGGGCAGTGAAAGGTCAGGGTAGTGGAAGGTCAGGGAAGTGGAAGGTGGGGGCAGTGAAAGGTCAGGGTAGTGGAGGTGGGGGCAGTAAAGGGTCAGGGTAGTGGAAGGTGGGGGCAGTGAAAGGTCAGGGTAGTGGAAGGTGGGGGCAGTGAAAGATCAGGGTAGTGGAAGGTGGGGCAGTGAAAGATCAGGGTAGTGGAAAGTGAGGGCAGTGAAAGGTCAGTGTAGTGGAAGATGGGGGCAGTGAAAGGTCAGGGTAGTGGACGGTGGGGGCAGGAACAGGGAAGTGGAAGGTGGGGGCAGTGAAAGGTCAGGGAAGTGGAAGATGGGGGCAGTGAAAGGTCAGGGTAGTGGAAGGTCAGGGAAGTGGAAGGTGGGGTTAGTGTAATGTCAGGGCAGTGGAAGGTGGGGGCAGTGAAAGGTCAGGGCAGTGGAAGGTGGGGGCAGTGAAAGGTCAGGGCAGTGAAAGGTCAGGGCAGTGAAAGGTCAGGGCAGTGAAAGGTCAGTGGAAGGTCAGGGCAGTGAAAGGTCAGGGAAGTGAAAGGTCAGGGAAGTGAAAGGTCAGGGTAGTGGAAGGTGAGGGCAGTGAAAGGTCAGGGTAGTGGAAGGTGAGGGCAGTGAAAGGTCAAGGTAGTGGAAAGTGAGGGCAGTGAAAGGTCAAGGTAGTGGAAAGTGAGGGCAGTGAAAGGTCAGGGTAGTGGAAGATGGGGGCAGTGAAAGGTCAGGGTAGTGGAAGGTGGAGGCAGTGGAAGGTCAGATCAGTGGAAGGTCAGGGCAGTGGAAGTTCAGGGCAGTGGAAGGTCAGGGAAGTGGAAGGTGGGGGCAGTGGAAAGTCAGATCAGTGGAAGGTCAGGGCAGTGGAAGGTCAGGGCAGTAGAAGTTCAGGGCAGTGGAAAATCTGGGCAGTGGAAAATCTGGGCAGTGGAAAATCTGGGCAGTGGAAGGTCAGGGCAGTAGAAGTTCAGGGCAGTGGAAAATCTGGGCAGTGGAAGGTCAGGGCAGTGGAATGTCAGGGCAGTGGACGGTGGGGGCAGTTCAAGGCCAGGGCAGTGGAAGGTGGGGGTAGTGGACGGTGGGGCTTTGGGAGGTGGGGGCAGTGGAAAGTCAGGGCAGTGGAAGGTCAAGGCAGTGGAAGTTGAGGACAGTGGAAGATGGGGGCAGTGGAAGGTGGGGGCAGTGGAAGGTCAGGACAGTGGAAGATCAGGACAGTGGAAGGTGGTGGCAGTGGAAGTTGAGGACAGTGGAAGATCATGGCAGTGGAAGGTGGGGGCAGTGGAAGGTCAAGGCAGTGGAAGATCAGGGCAGTGGAAGATCAGGACAGTGGAAGATCAGGACAGTGGAAGGTGGGGGCAGTGGAAGTTGAGGACAGTGGAAGATGGGGGCAGTGGAAGGTGGGGGCAGTGGAAGTTGAGGGCAGTGGAAGGTGGGGGCAGTGTAAAGTCAGGGCAGTGTAAAGTCAGGGAAGTGGAAGGTCAGGGCAGTGGAAGGTCATGGCAGTGGAAGGTCAGGGCAGTGGAAGGTCAGGGCAGTGGAAGGTCAGGGCAGTGGAAGGTCAGAGCAGTGGAAGGTCAGGGCAGTGGAAGATCAGGACAGTGGAAGATCAGGACAGTGGAAGGTGGGGGCAGTGGAAGTTGAGGACAGTGGAAGATCATGGCAGTGGAAGGTCAAGGCAGTGGAAGATCAGGGCAGTGGAAGATCAGGACAGTGGAAGATCAGGACAGTGGAAGGTCAGGGCAGTGGAAGGTCGGGCAGCGGAAGGTCAGATCAGTGGAAGGTCAGGGCAGTGGAAGGTGGGGAAAGTGGAAGGTCAAGGCAGTGTAAAGTCAGGGCAGTGTAAAGTCAGGGAAGTGGAAGGTGAGGGAAGTTCAAGGCCAGGGCAGTGGAAGGTGGGGGCAGTGGAAGGTCAGGGCAGCGGAAGTTGGGGGCAGTGGAAGGTCAGGGTAGTGGAAAGTGAGGGCAGTGAAAGGTCAGGGTAGTGGAAGGTGGGGGCAGTGAAAGGTCAGGGTAGTGGAAGGTGGAGGCAGTGGAAGGTCAGATCAGTGGAAGGTCAGGGCAGTGGAAGTTCAGGGCAGTGGAAGGTCAGGGCAGCGGAAGGTCATGGCAGTGGAAGTTCAGGGCAGTGGAAGGTGGGGACAGTGGAAAGTCAGATCAGTGGAAGGTCAGGGCAGTGGAAGTTCAGGGCAGTGGAAGTTCAGGGCAGTGGAAGGTCAGGGAAGTGGAAGGTCAGGGAAGTGGAAGGTCAGGGAAGTGGAAGTTCAGGGCAGTGGAAGGTCAGGGAAGTGGAAAGCGAGGGTAGTGAAAGGTCAGGGTAGTGGAAGGTGGAGGCAGTGAATGGTCAGGGTAGTGGAAGGTGGGGGCAGTGGAAGGTCAGGTAGTGGAAGGTGGGGGCATTGAAAGGGCAGGGTAGTGGAAGGTGGGGGCAGTGAAAGGTCAGGGTAGTGGAAGGTCAGGGAAGTAGAAGGTGGGGGCAGTGAAAGGTCAGGGTAGTGGAGGTGGGGGCAGTGAAAGGTCAGGGTAGTGGAAGGTGGGGGCAGTGAAAGGTCAGGGTAGTGGAAGGTGGGGGCAGTGAAAGGTCAGGGTAGTGGAAGGTGGGGGCAGTGAAAGATCAGGGTAGTGGAAGGTGGGGGCAGTGAAAGATCAGGGTAGTGGAAGGTGGGGGCAGTGAAAGATCAGGGTAGTGGAAGGTGGGGCAGTGAAAGATCAGGGTAGTGGAAAGTGAGGGCAGTGAAAGGTCAGTGTAGTGGAAGATGGGGGCAGTGAAAGGTCAGGGTAGTGGACGGTGGGGGCAGTGAACAGGGAAGTGGAAGGTGGGGGCAGTGAAAGGTCAGGGAAGTGGAAGATGGGGGCAGTGAAAGGTCAGGGTAGTGGAAGGTCAGGGAAGTGGAAGGTGGGGTTAGTGTAATGTCAGGGAAGTGGAAGGCTGGGGCAGTGAAAGGTCAGGGCAGTGAAAGGTCAGGGCAGTGAAAGGTCAGGGCAGTGAAAGGTCAGGGCAGTGGAAGGTCAGGGCAGTGAAAGGTCAGGGAAGTGAATGGTCAGGGTAGTGGAAGGTGAGGGCAGTGAAAGGTCAGGGTAGTGGACGGTGGGGGCAGTGAAAGGTCAGGGAAGTGGACGGTGGGGGCAGTGAAAGGTCAGGGTAGTGGAAGGTGGGGGCAGTGAAAGATCAGGGTAGTGGAAGGTGGGGGCAGTGAAAGATCAGGGCAGTGGAAGGTGGGGGCAGTGAAAGATCAGGGTAGTGGAAAGTGAGGGCAGTGAAAGGTCAGGGTAGTGGAAGATGGGGGCAGTGAAAGGTCAGGGTAGTGGACGGTGGGGGCAGTGAAAGGTCAGGGAAGTGGACGGTGGGGGCAGTGAAAGGTCAGGGAAGTGGAAGGTGGGGTTAGTGTAATGTCAGGGCAGTGAAATGTCAGGGCAGTGAACGGTCAGGGAAGTGGAAGGTCAGGGAAGTGGAAGGTCAGGGCAGTGAAAGGTCAGGGAAGTGAATGGTCAGGGTAGTGGAAGGTGAGGGCAGTGAAAGGTCAGGGTAGTGGACGGTGGGGGCAGTGAAAGGTCAGGGTAGTGGAAGGTGGGGGCAGTGAAAGATCAGGGTAGTGGAAGGTGGGGGCAGTGAAAGATCAGGGCAGTGGAAGGTGGGGGCAGTGAAAGATCAGGGTAGTGGAAAGTGAGGGCAGTGAAAGGTCAGGGTAGTGGAAGATGGGGGCAGTGAAAGGTCAGGGTAGTGGACGGTGGGGGCAGTGAAAGGTCAGGGAAGTGGACGGTGGGGGCAGTGAAAGGTCAGGGAAGTGGAAGGTGGGGTTAGTGTAATGTCAGGGCAGTGAAATGTCAGGGCAGTGAACGGTCAGGGAAGTGGAAGGTCAGGGAAGTGGAAGGTCAGGGAAGTGGAAGGTCAGGGCAGTGGAAGGTCAGGGAAGTGGAAGGTCAGGGAAGTGGAAGGTCATGGTAGTGGAAGGTCAGGGCAGTGAAAGGTCAGGGCAGTGAAAGGTCAGGGCAGTGAACGGTCAGGGAAGTGGAAGGTCAGGGAAGTGGAAGGTCAGGGTAGTTGGCAGTTTTCTACATCGTACTGGCTGCCTACTTTCTTGTTTACAGAATCAGAATTTAACATATTTTATTTTGATAAGACAACTGCTTTAGAAATCAGCATCATGATGCAGCCAGTAAGAGCAGTATATATATAAATATATACAGTGGCAAGAAAAAGTATGTGAACCCTTTGGAATTACCTGGATTTCTGCATAAATTGGTATTCAAATTTTTATCTGATTTTCATTTAAGTCACAACAATAGACAAACACAGTGTGCTTAAACTAATAACACAGAAATTATTGTATTTTTCTTGTCTATATTGAATACATTATTTAAACATTCACAGCGTAGGTTGGAAAAGGTATGTGAACCCCGAGGCTAATGACTTCTCCAAAAGATCATTGGAGTCAGGAGTCAGCTAACCTGGAGTCCAATCAATGAGACCAGATTGGAGATGTTGGTTTGAGCTGCCTTGCCCTACAAAAAACACTCACAAAATTTGAGTTTGCTATTCACAAGAAGAATTGCCTGATGTGAACCATGCCTCGAACAAAATAAATCTCAGAAGACCTACGATTAAGAATTGTTGACTTGCATAAAGCTGGAAAGGTTTACAAAAGCATCTCTAAAAGCTTTGATGTTCATCAGTCCACGGAAAGACAACTTGTCTATAAATGGAGAAAGTTCAGCACTGTTGCTACTCTCCCTAGGAGTGGCCGTCCTGCAAAGATGTTCAATGAGGTTAAGAAGAATCCTAGAGTGTCAGCTAAAGACTTACAGAAATCTCTGGAACATGCTAACATCTCTGTTGACGAGTCTACGATGCGTAAAACACTAAACAAGAATGGTGTTCATGGGAGGACACCACGGAAGAGGCCACTGCTGTCCAAAACAAAACATTGCTGCATGTCTGAAGTTTGCAAAAATGCACCTGGATGTTCCACAGCGCTACTGACAAAATATTATGTGGACAGATTAAACTACAGTTGAGTTGTTTGGAAGGAACACACAACACTACGTGTGGAGAAAAAAAGGCACAGCACACCAACATAAAAACCTCATCCCAACTGTGACGTATGGTGGAGGGAGCATCATGGTTTGGGGCTGCTTTGCTGCCTCAGGGCCTGAACAGCTTGCTATCATCAACAGAAAAATGAATTACCAAATTTATCAAGACATTTTGCAGGAGGATATTAGGCTCTGTCCGCCAATTGAAGCTCAACAGAAGTTGGGTGATGCATCAGGACAACGACCCAAAACACAGAAGTAAATCAACAACAGAATGGCTACAACAGAAGAAAATAAGTCTTCTGGAGTTCTGACCTCAACCTGATTGAGATGCTGTGGCCTGACCTCAAGAGAGCAGTTCACACCAGACATCCCAAGAATATTGCTGAACTGAAACAGTTTTGTAAAGAAGAATGGTCCAAAATGACTCCTGACCATTGTGCAGGTCTGATATGCAACTACAGAAAATGTTTGGTTGAGGTTATTGCTGCAAAAGGAGGGTCAACCAGTTATTACATCCAAGGGTTCACATACTTTTTCCACCCCGCACTGTGAATGTTTACACAGCGTGTTCAATAAAGACATGAAAACGCATCATTGTTTGTGTGTTATTAGTTTAAGCAGACTGTGTTTGTCTATTGTTGTGACCTAGATGAAGATCAGATCAAATTCTATGACTAATTTATGCAGAAATCCAGGTTTTTCCAAAGGGTTCACATACTTTTTCTTGCCAATGTATATATATATAATTTTTTTTCAATTTCAAAGCAAAGAAAAACAAGCACTTACATATTAATAGTATGGGGTACTTTCTTTGCCTCTCGATGCGAATCATGTTTCCCAATTGGTATGGTTACCCTATGGAGTTTGAGTCCTTTGCACCGGTCCCAAAAGCACATCTCTCTCTGTCAGTCAGTCCGGCACACAGAGTGACTGTTCTGTGTTCTCCTGTGCTGCAGTTGCACACAGGATGTGAGGATTGATCTGCCACCGATGGGAGGGACAATGCCCCATGGCACATCTTGCCAGGCAATTGTAAAGTGTTGCCTGCACCGCCATCCCCTCCCCCGCCAGCTCCCACACCAACCAACAGTGCCAACCCAGCTAGTGCCCTCTAACCACAAACAATACCCCGCTCGCTGGCAGAGATGATATATTTGTGAATAGTTTTTCTTTCCCACTTCGCCACTTTAGGTATAACAGCAACCCTCCTAATTAGGAGCTTCAGGTATTGCCATTTTGAGCCAAAGTTATGTAAGAGCAGCTATCCCTCATATCTGATTATGAGGGATGTATAATCTATCATAATCTAGAATCATCTTTAACGCCAGACACACTAGTTAAATTATTAATGTCTAGTTTCATATACTGAACAACAATATAAATGCTACATGTAAAGTGTTGGTCCCATGTTTCATAAACTGAAATAAAAGATCCCAGAATTTTTTCATACGCACAAAAAGCTTATTTCTCTCAATTTTTGTGCACAAATTTGTTAGTGAGCATTTCTCCTTTGCCAAGATTATCCATCCACCTGACAGGTGTGGTATTTCAAGAAGCTGATTAAACAACATGATCATTACCCAGGTGCACCTTGTTAGGGGGACAATTAAATGCCACTCTAAAATGTGCAGTTTTGTCACACAACGCAATGCCACAGATGTCTCATGTTTTGAGGGGGTGTGCAATTGGCATGCAGACTGCAGGAATGTCCTCCAGAGCTGTTGCCAAAGAATTTAATGTAAATTGATCTACAATATGCAGCCTCCAAAGTCATTTTAGAGAATTTGACCATGTGTACGGTGTTGGTGAGAGGTTTTCTGATGTCAACAATGTGAACAGAGCGCCCCATGGTAGCAGTGGGGTCATGGTATGGGCAGGCATAAGCTACAGACAACAAAATACAATTTTATCAATGTCAATTTGAATGCAAAGAGATACTGTGACGACATCCTGAGGACCATTGTCGTGCCATTCATCCTCTGCCATCACCTCATGTTTCAGCATGATAATGCACTGCACCATGACGCAAGGACAGAAATTCTGTACACGATTCCAGGAAGCTGAAAATGTCCCAGTTCTTCCATGGCCTGCATACTCACCAGACATGTCACCAATTGAGCATGTTTGGGATACTCTGAATCGACGTGTACGGCAGCGTGTTCCAGTTCCCGCCAATATCCTGCAACTTCGCACAGCCATTGAAGTGGAGTGGGACAACAGTCCACAGGCCACAATCAACAGCCTGATCAACTCTATGTGAAGGAGATGTCACGCTGCATGAGGCAAATGGTGGTCACACCAGATACGGAGTGTTTTCTGATCCACGCCCATACCCTTTTTCTAAGGTATCTGTGACCAACAAATGCATATCTGTATTCCCAGTCATGTGATATCCATAGATTAGGGCCTAATGAATGCATTTACATTGACTGATTTCCTGATAGGAACTGTAGCTCATGGAAATCTTTGAAATTGTTGCATGTTGCGTTTATACTTATTTTTCAGTCTAGTTAGCTGCTTGGGGAGTTATTAGTTTTTGGAGTGTGTGTGTTCAACCCCCTTGATGGTTTGTATGTCGACAGAGAATACCATGGTGCAACATATACTCAATCTATTCAATCCAACTCCTGAATACTTTTGTAGGCTGAGGTTATATTATAATGAGTTAGTGGAATTTGTTCTGATTTGGTTGGTGTGATCTCTATTTTGCTCTGCATTTCAAAGTATTGGTTATGTGCCGTTGAGGTATTGTCTACCAAAAACAACACACCATGCAAACTGAGTTGTATACAAATTTTGGGTTGCAGAGCAATATTTCTAAACTGGTTTTATCCACTGAAAATACACTACCGTTCAAAAGAAGGCCAGCCTCCCGGAGTCGCTCCTCACTTTTGACGTTGAGACTGGTGTTTTGCGGATACTATTTAATGAAGCTGCCAGTTGAGGACTTGTGAGGCGTCTGTTTCTCAAACTAGACATTCTAATGTACTTGCTCAGTTGTGCACCGGGGCCTCCCACTCCTCTTTCTATTCTGTTTAGAGCCAGTTTGCGCTGTTCTGTGAATGGAGCAGTACACCGCGTTGTACGAGATCTTCAGTTTCTAGGAAATTTCTCGCATGGAATAGCCTTAATTTGTCAGAACAAGAATATACTGATGAGTTTCAGAAGAAAGGTTTTTGTTTCTGGACATTTTGAGCCTGTAATCAAACCCACAGATGCTGATGCTCCAGGTACTCAACTAATCTAAATAAGTCCAGTTTAATTGCTTCTTTAATCAGAACAACAGTTTTCAGCTATGCTACCATAATTGCAAAAGGGTTTTCTAATGATCAATTAGCCTTTTAAAATGATAACTTGAATTAGCCTACACAATGTGCCATTGCAACACAGGAGTGATGGTTGCTAATAATGGGCCTCTTTGCACCTATGTAGATATTCCATTCAAAATCAGCAATTTCCAGCTACAATAGTCATTTACAACAGTAACAATGTCTACACTGTATTTCTGATAAATTTGATGTAATTGTAATGGACAAAATCTTTTGCTTTTCTTTCAAGAGCAAGGGCATTTCTAAGTGACCCCAAACTTTTGAACGGTATTGTAAATATATTTAACTCCCCTTCTATATTTTTGGGACTAATGGTGTTCAATACCACACAGCATAACCATGAAGACAAGCAGAGGATCACATACCCTTGTTCTGGAGTTGAACTGTGTAGTTCTGAATACCAAGCCATACCCATGCTAAGTAACAGTAGGCTACACAATAGTAGTTGAGTTGCTGCTAATGCTGTTGCTGCTACTACTACTGTTACTACTACTGCTGCTGCTGCTACTGTTACTGCTGCTGCTGCTACTGTTACTACTGCTGCTGCTACTGTTACTACTGCTGCTGCTACTGTTACCACCGCTGCCACCACCACCGCCGCTGCTACCACTAATACCGCTGCCGCTACCACCGTTACCACTACCGCCGCTGCTACTGCTACCACTGCCGCTGTTGCTACTACTACTACTGCTGCTACCACCGCTACCACCACTGCCGCCACTACTACTGCCGCCGCTGCCACTGTTACCACTACTGCCGCTACCACCACTGTTACTACCACCGCCGCTGCCACTACTACCTGCTGCTGCTACTGTTACTACTACTGCTGCTACTGTTACTACTACTACTGCTGCTACTGTTACTACTGCTGCTGCCACTGTTACTACCACTGCTACCACTACTACTGCTGCTGCTGCTACTGTTACTACTACTGCCGCTACCGTTACCACCACTGCTGCTGCTACTGTTACTACTGCTGCTGCTACTGTTACTACTACTGCTGCTACTACTGTTACTACTACTGCTGCTGCTACTGTTACTACTGCTGCTACTGTTACTGTTACTACTGCTGCTGCTACTGTTACTACTACTGCTGCTGCTACTACTGTTACTACTACTGCTGCTACTGTTACTACTACTGCTGCTGATGCTACTACTGTTACTACTGCTGCTTCTACTACTGCTACTACTACTGCTACTACTGCTGCTGCTACTGTTACTACTGCTGCTGCTACTACAACTGCTACTGCTACTACTGCTGCTGCATACTGTTACTACCACTGCTGCTGCTATTACTGTTACTACTACTGCTGCTGCTACTACTGTTACTACTACTGCTGCTGCTACTACTGTTACTACTACTGCTGCTGCTACTGTTACTACTGCTGCTGCTACTACTGCAGCTGCTGCTACTACTGTTACTACTACTACTGCTGCTGTTACTACTACTACTGCTGCTACTGTTACTACTGCTGCTGCCACTGTTACTACTGCTGCCACTACCGCTGCTGCTACCACTGTTACTACTACTGCTGCTGCTTACTACTACTACCACTGCTACTACTGTTACTACCACTGCCGCTGCTACTACTGTACTACCACTACCACCGCTACTACTTACTACCGCTGCCGTACTACTGGTGCACTGCCACTGCTACCACCGCTGCTGATGCTACCACTACTACTGTTACTACTACTGCTGCTGCTACTACCGTTACTACCACTACCGCTGCTGCTACTACGACCACCGCTGCTGCTACCACTACCACCGCTGCTGCCACTACCGCCGCTACTGCCACCACCGTTACCACTGCTACTGCTGCTGCCACTACCACTACTGCTGCCGCTACCACTACCACCACTACTACCACCACTGTTACCACTACTGTTACCACCACTGCTGCTGCCACTACCACCGCTTACTGCTACCACTTACCACTACTACTACTGCTACCACTACTACCACCACCACTGCCACTACCACTACTACTGCTGCCACCTGCTGCTACTACTACTACTACTGCTGCTACCACTACTACCGCTGCTGCCGCTACCACCACTGCTGCCGCTACCACTACTACTACTACTGCTGCTGCTACTGTTACTACCACCGCTACTACTGCTACTACTACTACTGCTGCTACTGTTACCACTACTGCTACTACTACTACTACTACTGCTGCTACTACTGTTACTACTACTACTACTGCCACTGTTACTACTACTGCTGCTACTGTTACCACTGCTGCCTACCACTGTTACTACCACTGCTGCTACTACCGTTACCACTGCTGCTGTTACTACTACTACTGCTACTACTGTTACCACTGCTGCTGCCACTGTTACCACTACCGCTGCTGACCACTGTTACTACCACTGCCGCCGCCACTGTTACCACTGCCGCCGCTACCACTGCTACTACTGCTACTACTGTTACTACTACCGTTGCCACTGTTACTGCTACTACTGCTGCCACTGTTACCACTACTGCTGCCGCTGTTACCACTACTACTGCTACTGTTACTACTACTGCTGCTGATGCCACTACTACTACTGCTACTCTACCACTACTACCACTACTTGCCACTGTTACCACTGCCGCTGCCACTACAACTACTACTGCTACTACTACCGCTACTACTACTACCACCACTGCTACTGCTATTACTTGTTACTACCACTGCTGCTGATGCTACTACTGTTACTACTGCTGCTGCTACTGCTACTACTACTGCCACTGCTGCTACTGTTACTACTGGCTGCTACTGCTGCTACCGCTGCTGCTACTGTTACTACTACTGCTGCTACTACTACTACTACTTACCACTACCGCTGCTGCTACTACTTACTGCTACTGCTGCTGCTACTACTGTTACTACTACTGCTTACTACTACTGCTGCTGCTACTACCGCAGCTGCTGCTACTTTACTACTACCGCCTGCGGTAGTACTGCTACTGCTGCTACTACTAATACTGCTGCTGCTGCTACTGTTACTACTACCACTGCTGCTGCTACTACTGTTACCACCACTGCTACTGCTACTGCAGCCGCTGTTACTACTACTGCCGCTACTACTGTTACCACTACCACTACTGCCACTGTTACCACTGCTGCTGCCACTACTACTGCTACTTACTACTACTACTGCCGATGCTACTACTACTGCTACTACTACTGCTACTACTACTGCTTACTACTACTACTACTACTGTTACCACTGCCGCTACTACTACTACCGCTACTGCTACTACTACCTGCTGACTGCTACTACTGCTACTACTACTACTGCTGCTACTACTACTACTGCTGCTACTACTACTACTACTGTTACTGCTACTACCGTGCTACTACTACTACTGCTGCTACTACCACTACCACCGCTACTACTACCGTTACCACTGCTGCTTCTACTACTGCCACTACCGCTGCTGCTACCACTACTGCTAACTTACTACTACTCTACTGCTACTACCACTGCTACCACTGTTACCACTACTACTACTGCCACTACCGTTACTACTACTACTACTTTTTCTTACTGATGCCACTACCGTTACCACTGCTGCTACTACCACCGCTACTACTACTT